>NW_028163835.1:152427-192427 GCF_964263955.1 Coregonus lavaretus | reverse complement strand
ATTGGAATAATCTAATTAAATATATTTTCCTTCTTAATAATTTTCCCCTAACCCTACGACCCCTCCCCTAATTGGAATAAACTAATTAAATATATTTTCCTTCTTAATTATTTTCCCCTAACCCTACGACCCCTCCCCTAATTGGAGTAAACTAATTAAATATATTTCCCTTCTTAATTATTTTCCCCTAACCCTACGACCCCTCCCCTAATTGGAGTAAACTAATTAAATATATTTTCCTTCTTAATTATTTTCCCCTAACCCTACGACCCCTCCCCTAATTGGAATAAACTAATTAAATATATTTTCCTTCTTAATTATTTTCCCCTTACCCTACAACCCCTCCCCTAATTGGAGTAAACTAATTAAATATAGTTTCCTTCTTAATTATTTTCCCCTTAACCCTACGACCCCTCCCCTAATTGGAATAAACTAATTAAATATATTTTCCTTCATAATTATTTTCCCCTAACCCTACGATTATCCCGTAATTGGAGTAAACTAATTAAATATATTTTCCTTCTTAATTATTTTCCCCTAACCCTACGACCCCTCCCCTAATTGGAGTAAACTAATTAAATATAGTTTCCTTCTTAATTATTTTCCCCTTAACCCTACGACCCCTCCCCTAATTGGAATAAACTAATTAAATATATTTTCCTTCTTAATTATTTTCCCCTAACTCTACGATTATCCCCTAATTGGAGTAAACTAATTAAATATATTTTCCTTCTTAATTATTTTCCCCTAACCCTACGAACCCTCCCCTAATTGGAGTAAACTAATTAAATATATTTTCCTTCTTAATTATTTTCCCCTAACCCTATGATCCTCCCGTAAATGGAGTAAACTAATTAATAATATGTAATTAAATATATTTTCCTTCTTAATTATTTTCCCCTAACCCTACAACCCCTCCCCTAATTGGAATAAACTAATTAAATATATTTTCCTTCTTAATTATTTTCCCCTAACCCTACGACCCATCCCCTAATTGGAATAAACTAATTAAATATATTTTCCTTCTTAATTATTTTCCCCTAACCCTACAACCCCACCCCTAATTGGAATAAACTAATTAAATATATTTTCCTTCTTAATTATTTTCCCCTAACCCTACGACCTCTCTCCTAATTGGAATAAACTAATTAAATATATTTTCCTTCTTAAATATTTTCCCCTAACCCTACGACCCCTCCCCTAATTGGAGTAAACTAATTAAATATATTTTCCTTCTTAATTATTTTCCCCTAACCCTACGACCCCTCCCCTAATTGGAATAAACTAATTAAATATATTTTCCTTCTTAATTATTTTCCCCTAACCCTACGACCCCTCCCCTAATTGGAGTAAACTAATTAAATATATTTCCCTTCTTAATTATTTTCCCCTAACCCTACGACCCCTCCCCTAATTGGAGTAAACTAATTAAATATATTTTCCTTCTTAATTATTTTCCCCTAACCCTACGACACCTCCCCTAATTGGAATAATCTAATTAAATATATTTTCCTTCTTAATAATTTTCCCCTAACCCTACGACCCCTCCCCTAATTGGAGTAAACTAATTAAATATATTTTCCTTCTTAATTATTTTCCCCTAACCCTACGACCCCTCCCCTAATTGGAGTAAACTAATTAAATATATTTCCCTTCTTAATTATTTTCCCCTAACCCTACGACCACTCCCCTAATTGGAGTAAACTAATTAAATATATTTTCCTTCTTAATTATTTTCCCCTAACCCTACGACACCTCCCCTAATTGGAATAATCTAATTAAATATATTTTCCTTCTTAATAATTTTCCCCTAACCCTACGACCCCTCCCCTAATTGGAGTAAACTAATTAAATATATTTTCCTTCTTAATTATTTTCCCCTAACCCTACGACCCCTCCCCTAATTGGAGTAAAATAATTAAATATATTTTTATTTCTTAATTATTTTCCCCTAACCCTACGACCCCTCCCCTAATTGGAATAAACTAATTCAATATATTTTCCTTCTTAATTATTTTCCCCTAACTCTACGATTATCCCCTAATTGGAGTAAACTAATTAAATATATTTTCCTTCTTAATTATTTCCCCCTAACCCTACGACCCCTCCCCTAATTGGAGTAAACTAATTAAATATATTTTCCTTCTTAATTATTTTCCCCTAACCCTATGATCCTCCCCTAAATGGAGTAAACTAATTAATAATATGTAATTAAATATATTTTCCTTCTTAATTATTTTCCCCTAACCCTACAACCCCTCCCCTAATTGGAATAAACTAATTAAATATTTTCCTTCTTAATTATTTTCCCCTAACCCTACGACCCCTCCCCTAATTGGAATAAACAAATTAAATATATTTTCCTTCTTAATAATTTTCCCCTAACCCTACGACCCCTCCCCTAATTGGAGTAAACTAATTAAATATATTTTCCTTCTTAATTATTTTCCCCTAACCCTACGACCCCTCCCCTAATTGGAGTAAAATAATTAAATATATTTTTATTTCTTAATTATTTTCCCCTAACCCTACGACCCCTCCCCTAATTGGAATAAACTAATTCAATATATTTTCCTTCTTAATTATTTTCCCCTAACTCTACGATTATCCCCTAATTGGAGTAAACTAATTAAATATATTTTCCTTCTTAATTATTTCCCCCTAACCCTACGACCCCTCCCCTAATTGGAGTAAACTAATTAAATATATTTTCCTTCTTAATTATTTTCCCCTAACCCTATGATCCTCCCCTAAATGGAGTAAACTAATTAATAATATGTAATTAAATATATTTTCCTTCTTAATTATTTTCCCCTAACCCTACGACCCCTCCCCTAATTGGAGTAAAATAATTAAATATATTTTTATTTCTTAATTATTTTCCCCTAACCCTACGACCCCTCCCCTAATTGGAATAAACTAATTCAATATATTTTCCTTCTTAATTATTTTCCCCTAACTCTACGATTATCCCCTAATTGGAGTAAACTAATTAAATATATTTTCCTTCTTAATTATTTCCCCCTAACCCTACGACCCCTCCCCTAATTGGAGTAAACTAATTAAATATATTTTCCTTCTTAATTATTTTCCCCTAACCCTATGATCCTCCCCTAAATGGAGTAAACTAATTAATAATATGTAATTAAATATATTTTCCTTCTTAATTATTTTCCCCTAACCCTACAACCCCTCCCCTAATTGGAATAAACTAATTAAATATTTTCCTTCTTAATTATTTTCCCCTAACCCTACGACCCCTCCCCTAATTGGAATAAACTAATTAAATATATTTTCCTTCTTAATTATTTTCCCCTAACCCTACAACCCATTTACATTTACATTTACATTTTAGTCATTTAGCAGACGCTCTTAACCAGAGCGACTTACAGGAGCAATTAGGGTTAAGTGCCTTGCTCAAGGGCACATTAACGTCATTTAGCAGACGCTCTTAGCCAGAGCGACTCACAAATTGGTGCGTTCACCCTATAGCCAGTGGGATAACCACTTTACAATTTGGGGGGGGGGGGGGGGGTTAGAAGGAATACTTTAGCCTATCCCAGGTATTCCTTAAAGAGGTGGGGTTTCAAATGTCTCCGGAAGGTGGTGAGTGACTCCGCTGTCCTGGCGTCGTGAGGGAGCTTGTTCCACCATTGGGGTGCCAGAGCAGCGAACAGTTTTGACTGGGCTGAGGGGGAGCTGTGCTTCCGCAGAGGAAGGGGAGCCAGCAGGCCAGAGGTGGATGAACGCAATGTCCTCGTTTGGGTGTAGGGACTGATCAGAGCCTGAAGGTACAGGGGTGCCGTTCCCCTCACTGCTCCAAAGGCAAGCACCATGGTCTTGTAGCGGATGCGAGCTTCAATTGGAAGCCAGTGGAGTGTGCGGAGGAGGGGGGTGACGTGAGAGAACTTGGGAAGGTTGAACACCAGACGGGCTGCGGCATTCTGGATGAGTTGTAGGGGTTTAATGGCACAGGCAGGGAGCCCAGCCAACAGCGAGTTGCAGTAGTCCAGACGGGAGATGACAAGTGCCTGGACCAGGACCTGCGCCGCTTCCTGTGTAAGGCAGGGTCGCACTCTCCGAATGTTGTAGAGCATGAACCTGCAGGAGCGGGTCACCGCCTTGATGTTGGCGGAGAACGACAGGGTGTTGTCCAGGGTCACGCCTAGGCTCTTTGCACTCTGGGAGGAGGACACAGCGGAGTTGTCTACCGTGATGGCGAGATCATGGAACGGGCAGTCCTTCCCGGGGAGGAAGAGCAGCTCCGTCTTGCCAGGGTTCAGCTTGAGGTGGTGATCCGTCATCCATACTGATATGTCTGCCAGACATGCAGAGATGCGATTCGCCACCTGGTGATCAGAAGGGGGAAAGGAGAAGATTAGTTGTGTATCGTCAGCGTAGCAATGATAGGAAAGGCCATGTGAGGATATGACAGAGCCAAGTGACTTGGTGTATAGGGAGAAAAGGAGAGGGCCCAAAACCGATCCCTGGGGGACACCAGTGGTGAGAGCACGTGGTGCGGAGACAGCTTCCCGCCACGCCACTTGGTAGGAGCGACCGGTCAGGTAGGACGCAATCCAGGAGTGAGCCGCGCCGGAGATGCCCATTTCGGAGAGGGTGGAGAGGAGGATCTGATGGTTCACAGTATCAAAGGCAGCAGACAGATCTAGAAGGACAAGAGCAGAGGAGAGAGAGTTAGCTTTAGCAGTGCGGAGAGTCTCTGTGACACAGAGAAGAGCAGTCTCAGTTGAATGACCAGTCCTGAAACCTGATTGGTTTGGATCAAGAAGGTCATTCTGAGAGAGATAGCAAGAGAGTTGGCTAAAGACGGCACGCTCAATAGTTTTGGAAAGAAAAGAAAGAAGGGATACTGGTCTGTAGTTGTTGACATCAGTGGGGTCGAGTGTTGGTTTTTTGAGAAGGGGAGTAACTCTCGCTCTCTTGAAGACGGAAGGGACATGGCCAGCGGTCAAGGATGAGTTGATCAGCGAGGTGAGGTAGGGGAGAAGGTCACCGGAGATGGTCTGGAGAAGGGAGGAGGGGATGGGGTCAAGCGGGCAGGTTGTTGGGCGGCCTGCAGTCACAAGTCGCAGGATCTTATCTGGAGAGAGAGGGGAGAAAGAAGTCAAAGCATAGGGTAGGGCAGTGTGAGCAGGACCAGCAGTGTCATTAGGCTTAACAAACAAGGATCGGATGTCGTCAACCTTCTTTTCAAAGTGGTTGACGAAGTCATCCACAGAGAGAGAGGAGGGGGGGAGGGGGGGGGGAGGATTCAGGAGGGAGGAAAATGTGGCAAAGAGCTTCCTAGGGTTAGAGGCAGATGCTTGGAATTTAGAGTGGTAGAAGGTGGCCTTAGCAGCAGAAACAGATGAAGAAAATGTAGAGAGGAGGGAGTGAAAAGATGCCAGGTCGGCAGGGAATTTAGTTTTCTTCCATTTCCGCTCCGCTGCCCGGAGCTCTGTTCTGTGAGCTCGCAATGAGTCATCAAGCCACGGAGCTGGAGGGGAGGACCGAGCCGGCCGTGAGGATAGGGGACACAGAGAGTCAAAGGATGCAGAAAGGGAGGAGAGGAGGGTTGAGGAGGCAGAATCAGGAGATTGGAGGGAGAAGGATTGAGCAGAGGGAAGAGATGATAGGATGGAAGAGGAGAGAGTAGTGGGAGAGAGAGAGCGAAGGTTGCGGCGGCGCATTACCATCTGTGTAGGGGCAGAGTGAGTAGTGTGGGAGGAGAGTGAGAGAGAAAAGGAAACAAAGTAGTGGTCGGAGACTTGGAGGGGAGTTGCAGTGAGATTAGTAGAGGAGCAGCATCTAGTGAAGATGAGGTCAAGCGTATTGCCTGCCTTGTGAGTAGGGGGGGACGGTGAGAGGGTGAGGTCAAAAGAGGAGAGGAGTGGAAAGAAGGAGGCAGAGAGAAATGAGTCAAATGTGGACATAGGGAGGTTGAAATCCCCCAAAACTGTGAGGGGTGAGCCATCCTCAGGGAAGGAACTTATCAAGGCGTCAAGCTCATTGATGAACTCTCCAAGGGAACCTGGAGGGCGATAGATGACAAGGATATTAAGCTTAAATGGGCTAGTGACTGTGACAGCATGGAATTCAAATGAGGAGATAGACAGATGGGTTAGGGGAAAAATTGAGAATGTCCACTTGGGAGAGATGAGGATTCCTGTACCACCACCCCTCTGACCAGATGCTCTCGGGGTATGCGAGAACACATGGTCAGACGAGGAGAGAGCAGTAGGAGTAGCGGTGTTTTCAGTGGTGATCCATGTTTCCGTCAGCGCCAGGAAGTCGAGGGACTGGAGGTTGGCATAGGCTGGGATGAAGTCAGCTTTGTTGGCAGCAGAACGGCAGTTCCAGAGGCTGCCTGCGACCTGGAACTCCACGTGGGTGGTGCGTGCAGGGACCACCAAATTGGAGAGGCAGCAGCCACGCGGTGTGGTGCGTTTGTGTAGCCTGTGCAGAGAGGAGAGAACAGGGATAGGCAGAGGCATAGTTGACAGGCTGTAGCAAATGGCTACAAAAATGCAGAGGAGATCGGAATGAAATGGGCTAAGCATCTGGGAGTGGAGAGAGCAGGGCCTCCCTCACCAAATCTTCTAGCTCGGAAACTAAAATTGTTTCACTGAACCACCCGAACAAAAACTCTCCCAACTTCCGCCTTTGGAAATCAGAATTGTTGTGAACCACAGCGGTTCAATGTTTAAAGGAGTAGACTCAACCCACTTTGTTCAGCTAGCCTACTATGACTCCATAGCCAACTAGCAGACTAGCATCCAATAACAATAACACACCGTTTAGCGCCAACACTTGGTCACAACAAACCACCAATATTGTGATATCACACTAAACAGATCATTCGTGTCTGTGTCAAGTTCCTTATATGACGCAGCAATGATTAGACGTTGGCTAGCTAGGACAAGTAAATTGTGGTTAGCTACTACAGTACAGCCAAATGGTCATGTTGGGTAGCTAGCAATGGCCACTGTGTCGACTCTGTTTGAAGAACGGCTAGCTAGCTAGCTTCGTGCTACAGCTGGCACGGCCGAGGACACTGCCAAGACACAGTAACTACCCACAACAACCCACGAAGCCTAGCTATGACGCCGTAGCCAACCTGCAAGCTAGCATCCATTAACACACAACTTAGCATCAACACCTGGCCACAACAAACTGCCAAGAGTGTGTCAGCACACCAAACAGACAATTCAAGTCCGTGTCGAGTTCCCTTCACAACGCAGCAAAAAAAAAAAATAATAATAATAATAATAATAATTAAACGTTGGAACCAGCTCTCCAGCGTTGCTAATCGTTACCAATAGCTACCCGCTAGCTAGCTAGCCTCGTGCCTCGATACTAGTCCACAATTACCTATGGAAAGCTACTACAACCACAATACTAACCTACAATAAATTCAATACCTAACTACAGCTAGCTACCTACCTACGATCTAATACATGGTTAAGCAAAAGTTAAACGTTGGGTAGGAGTACATTACCGTTGGAACCAGCTCTCCAGCGTTGCTAATCGTTACCAATAGCTACCCGCTAGCTAGCTAGCCTCATGCCTCAAAACTAACCCACAAATTACCCACGGAAAGCTACAATAACAACAATAATACTAACCTACAATAAATACAATACCTAACTACAGCTAACTACCTACCTACGATCTAATACATGGTTAAGCTTTACTCAACACTACATGTAGCTTACCCCTACTTACCTACTTACCTACTTACCTCCAGCCAGAGAAAAAGAATAGAATGTTGGTTATCTGGTGCATTTTTAAATGTTCAATTATTTACATGTAACGTATTTTTTTCAAATGTCTCTATTTTATTATCATGCACTGCAGCACAACAGAAGGTTGAAGAAGAAAAATGTGCACTTATCATGGTGTGTGTGTGTGTATGTGTGTATGTGTGTTCCCCAGGTTTCGTGCCTCCCCTAATTGGAATAAACTAATTAAATATATTTTCCTTCTTAATTATAATTAATAATATGTAATTAAATATATTTTCCTTCTTAATTATTTTCCCCTAACCCTACGACTCCTCCCCTAATTGGAATAAACTAATTAAATATATTGTCCTTCTTAATTATTTTCCCCTAACCCTATGATCCTCCCCTAAATGGAGTAAACTAATTAATAATATGTAATTAAATATATTTTCCTTCTTAATTATTTTCCCCTAACCCTACAACCCCTCCCCTAATTGGAATAAATTAATTAAATATATTTTCCTTCTTAATTATTTTCCCCTAACCCTACGACCCCTCCCTTAATTGGAATAAACTAATTAAATATATTTTCCTTCTTAATTATTTTCCCCTAACCCTACGACCCCTCCCTTAATTGGAATAAATTAATTAAATATATTTTCCTTCTTAATTATTTTCCCCTAACCCTACGACCCCTCACCTAATTGGAATAAACGATTTAAATATATTTTCCTTCTTAATTATTTTCCCCTAACCCTACGACCCCTCCCCTAATTGGAATAAACTAATTAAATATATTTTCATTCTTAATTATTTTCTCCTAACCCTACGACCCCTCACCTAATTGGAATAAACGATTTCAATATATTTTCCTTCTTAATTATTTTCTCCTAACCCTACGACCCCTCCCCTAATTGGAGTAAACTAATTAAATATATTTTCCTTCTTAATTATTTTCCCCTAACCCTACGACCCCTCCCCTAATTGGAATAAACTAATTAAATATATTGTCCTTCTTAATTATTTTCCCCTAACCCTATGATCCTCCCCTAAATGGAGTAAACTAATTAATAATATGTAATTAAATATATTTTCCTTCTTAATTATTTTCCCCTAACCCTACAACCCCTCCCCTAATTGGAATAAACTAATTAAATATATTTTCCTTCTTAATTAACCCTAACCCTAACCCTAACCCTAACCCTCTAACCCTAACCCTACGACCACTCCCTTAATTGGAATAAACGATTTAAATATATTTTCCTTCTTAATTATTTTCCCCTAACCCTACGACCCCTCCCTTAATTGGAATAAATTAATTAAATATATTTTCCTTCTTAATTAACCCTAACCCTAACCCTAACCCTAACCCTCTAACCCTAACCCTACGACCACTCCCTTAATTGGAATAAACGATTTAAATATATTTTCCTTCTTAATTATTTTCTCCTAACCCTACGACCCCTCACCTAATTGGAATAAACGATTTAAATATATTTTCCTTCTTAATTATTTTCCCCTAACCCTACGACCCCTCACCTAATTGGAATAAACGATTTAAATATATTTTCCTTCTTAATTATTTTCCCCTAACCCTACGACCCCTCCCTTAATTGGAATAAACTAATTAAATATATTTTCCTTCTTAATTAACCCTAACCCTAACCCTAACCCTAACCCTCTAACCCTAACCCTAACCCTAACCCTAACCCTAACCCTAACCCTCTAACCCTAACCCTAACCCTAACCCTAATTATTTTCCCCTAACCCTACGACCACTCCCTTAATTGGAATAAACTAATTAAATATATTTTCCTTCTTAATTAGTTTCCACTTACCCTACGACCACTCCCTTAATTGGAATAAACGATTTAAATATATTTTCCTTCTTAATTATTTTCTCCTAACCCTACGACCCCTCACCTAATTGGAATAAACGATTTAAATATATTTTCCTTCTTAATTATTTTCCCCTAACCCTACGACCCCTCACCTAATTGGAATAAACGATTTAAATATATTTTCCTTCTTAATTATTTTCCCCTAACCCTACGACCCCTCCCTTAATTGGAATAAACTAATTAAATATATTTTCCTTCTTAATTAACCCTAACCCTAACCCTAACCCTAACCCTCTAACCCTAATCCTAACCCTAACCCTAACCCTAACCCTAACCCTCTAACCCTAACCCTAACCCTAACCCTAACCCTAATTATTTTCCCCTAACCCTACGACCACTCCCTTAATTGGAATAAACTAATTAAATATATTTTCCTTCTTAATTAGTTTCCACTTACCCTACGACCCCTCCCCTAATTGGAATAAACTAATTAAATATATGTTCCTTCTTAATTATAATTAATAATATGTAATTAAATATATTTTCCTTCTTAATTATTTTCCCCTAACCCTACGACCCCTCCCCTAATTGGAATAAACTAATTAAATATATTGTCCTTCTTAATTATTTTCCCCTAACCCTATGATCCTCCCCTAAATGGAGTAAACTAATTAATAATATGTAATTAAATATATTTTCCTTCTTAATTATTTTCTCCTAACCCTACGACCCCTCACCTAATTGGAATAAACGATTTAAATATATTTTCCTTCTTAATTATTTTCTCCTAACCCTACGACCCCTCCCCTAATTGGAGTAAACTAATTAAATATATTTTCCTTCTTAATTATTTTCCCCTAACCCTACGACCCCTCCCCTAATTGGAATAAACTAATTAAATATATTGTCCTTCTTAATTATTTTCCCCTAACCCTATGATCCTCCCCTAAATGGAGTAAACTAATTAATAATATGTAATTAAATATATTTTCCTTCTTAATTATTTTCCCCTAACCCTACAACCCCTCCCCTAATTGGAATAAACTAATTAAATATATTTTCCTTCTTAATTAACCCTAACCCTAACCCTAACCCTAACCCTCTAACCCTAACCCTACGACCACTCCCTTAATTGGAATAAACGATTTAAATATATTTTCCTTCTTAATTATTTTCCCCTAACCCTACGACCCCTCCCTTAATTGGAATAAATTAATTAAATATATTTTCCTTCTTAATTAACCCTAACCCTAACCCTAACCCTAACCCTCTAACCCTAACCCTACGACCACTCCCTTAATTGGAATAAACGATTTAAATATATTTTCCTTCTTAATTATTTTCTCCTAACCCTACGACCCCTCACCTAATTGGAATAAACGATTTAAATATATTTTCCTTCTTAATTATTTTCCCCTAACCCTACGACCCCTCACCTAATTGGAATAAACGATTTAAATATATTTTCCTTCTTAATTATTTTCCCCTAACCCTACGACCCCTCCCTTAATTGGAATAAACTAATTAAATATATTTTCCTTCTTAATTAACCCTAACCCTAACCCTAACCCTAACCCTCTAACCCTAACCCTAACCCTAACCCTAACCCTAACCCTAACCCTCTAACCCTAACCCTAACCCTAACCCTAACCCTAATTATTTTCCCCTAACCCTACGACCACTCCCTTAATTGGAATAAACTAATTAAATATATTTTCCTTCTTAATTAGTTTCCACTTACCCTACGACCACTCCCTTAATTGGAATAAACGATTTAAATATATTTTCCTTCTTAATTATTTTCTCCTAACCCTACGACCCCTCACCTAATTGGAATAAACGATTTAAATATATTTTCCTTCTTAATTATTTTCCCCTAACCCTACGACCCCTCACCTAATTGGAATAAACGATTTAAATATATTTTCCTTCTTAATTATTTTCCCCTAACCCTACGACCCCTCCCTTAATTGGAATAAACTAATTAAATATATTTTCCTTCTTAATTAACCCTAACCCTAACCCTAACCCTAACCCTCTAACCCTAATCCTAACCCTAACCCTAACCCTAACCCTAACCCTAACCCTCTAACCCTAACCCTAACCCTAACCCTAACCCTAATTATTTTCCCCTAACCCTACGACCACTCCCTTAATTGGAATAAACTAATTAAATATATTTTCCTTCTTAATTAGTTTCCACTTACCCTACGACCCCTCCCCTAATTGGAATAAACTAATTAAATATATTTTCCTTCTTAATTATAATTAATAATATGTAATTAAATATATTTTCCTTCTTAATTATTTTCCCCTAACCCTACGACCCCTCCCCTAATTGGAATAAACTAATTAAATATATTGTCCTTCTTAATTATTTTCCCCTAACCCTATGATCCTCCCCTAAATGGAGTAAACTAATTAATAATAAGTAATTAAATATATTTTCCTTCTTAATTATTTTCTCCTAACCCTACGACCCCTCACCTAATTGGAATAAACGATTTAAATATATTTTCCTTCTTAATTATTTTCTCCTAACCCTACGACCCCTCCCCTAATTGGAGTAAACTAATTAAATATATTTTCCTTCTTAATTATTTTCCCCTAACCCTACGACCCCTCCCCTAATTGGAATAAACTAATTAAATATATTGTCCTTCTTAATTATTTTCCCCTAACCCTATGATCCTCCCCTAAATGGAGTAAACTAATTAATAATATGTAATTAAATATATTTTCCTTCTTAATTATTTTCTCCTAACCCTACGACCCCTCACCTAATTGGAATAAACGATTTAAATATATTTTCCTTCTTAATTATTTTCTCCTAACCCTACGACCCCTCCCCTAATTGGAGTAAACTAATTAAATATATTTTCCTTCTTAATTATTTTCCCCTAACCCTACGACCCCTCCCCTAATTGGAATAAACTAATTAAATATATTGTCCTTCTTAATTATTTTCCCCTAACCCTATGATCCTCCCCTAAATGGAGTAAACTAATTAATAATATGTAATTAAATATATTTTCCTTCTTAATTATTTTCCCCTAACCCTACAACCCCTCCCCTAATTGGAATAAACTAATTAAATATATTTTCCTTCTTAATTAACCCTAACCCTAACCCTAACCCTAACCCTCTAACCCTAACCCTACGACCACTCCCTTAATTGGAATAAACGATTTAAATATATTTTCCTTCTTAATTATTTTCTCCTAACCCTACGACCCCTCACCTAATTGGAATAAACTAATTAAATATATTGTCCTTCTTAATTATTTTCCCCTAACCCTATGATCCTCCCCTAAATGGAGTAAACTAATTAATAATATGTAATTAAATATATTTTCCTTCTTAATTATTTTCTCCTAACCCTACGACCCCTCACCTAATTGGAATAAACTAATTAAATATATTGTCCTTCTTAATTATTTTCCCCTAACCCTATGATCCTCCCCTAAATGGAGTAAACTAATTAATAATATGTAATTAAATATATTTTCCTTCTTAATTATTTTCTCCTAACCCTACGACCCCTCACCTAATTGGAATAAACGATTTAAATATATTTTCCTTCTTAATTATTTTCTCCTAACCCTACGACCCCTCCCCTAATTGGAGTAAACTAATTAAATATATTTTCCTTCTTAATTATTTTCCCCTAACCCTACGACCCCTCCCCTAATTGGAATAAACTAATTAAATATATTGTCCTTCTTAATTATTTTCCCCTAACCCTATGATCCTCCCCTAAATGGAGTAAACTAATTAATAATATGTAATTAAATATATTTTCCTTCTTAATTATTTTCCCCTAACCCTACAACCCCTCCCCTAATTGGAATAAACTAATTAAATATATTTTCCTTCTTAATTAACCCTAACCCTAACCCTAACCCTAACCCTCTAACCCTAACCCTACGACCACTCCCTTAATTGGAATAAACGATTTAAATATATTTTTCTTCTTAATTATTTTCTCCTAACCCTACGACCCCTCACCTAATTGGAATAAACGATTTAAATATATTTTCCTTCTTAATTATTTTCCCCTAACCCTACGACCCCTCACCTAATTGGAATAAACGATTTAAATATATTTTCCTTCTTAATTATTTTCCCCTAACCCTACAACCCCTCCCCTAATTGGAATAAACTAATTAAATATATTTTCCTTCTTAATTAACCCTAACCCTAACCCTAACCCTAACCCTCTAACCCTAACCCTACGACCACTCCCTTAATTGGAATAAACGATTTAAATATATTTTCCTTCTTAATTATTTTCTCCTAACCCTACGACCCCTCACCTAATTGGAATAAACGATTTAAATATATTTTCCTTCTTAATTATTTTCCCCTAACCCTACGACCCCTCACCTAATTGGAATAAACGATTTAAATATATTTTCCTTCTTAATTATTTTCCCCTAACCCTACGACCCCTCCCTTAATTGGAATAAACTAATTAAATATATTTTCCTTCTTAATTAACCCTAACCCTAACCCTAACCCTAACCCTCTAACCCTAACCCTAACCCTAACCCTAACCCTAACCCTAACCCTCTAACCCTAACCCTAACCCTAACCCTAACCCTAATTATTTTCCCCTAACCCTACGACCACTCCCTTAATTGGAATAAACTAATTAAATATATTTTCCTTCTTAATTATTTTCCACTTACCCTACGACCCCTCCCCTAATTGGAATAAACTAATTAAATATATTTTCCTTCTTAATTATAATTAATAATATGTAATTAAATATATTTTCCTTCTTAATTATTTTCCCCTAACCCTACGACCCCTCCCCTAATTGGAATAAACTAATTAAATATATTGTCCTTCTTAATTATTTTCCCCTAACCCTATGATCCTCCCCTAAATGGAGTAAACTATTAATTATTTTCCCCTAACCCTACGATTATCCCCTAATTGGAGTAAACTAATTAAATATATTTTCCTTCTTAATTATTTTCCCCTAACCCTACGATTATCCCCTAATTGGAATAAACTAATTAAATATATTTTCCTTCTTAATTTTTTTCCCCTAACCCTATGATCCTCCCCTAAATGGAGTAAACTAATTAATAATAAGTAATTAAATATATTTTCCTTCTTAATTATTTTCCCCTTACCCTACGACCTCTCCCCTAATTGGAATAAACTTATTAAATATATTTTCCTTCTTAATTATTTTCCCCTAACCCTACGACCCCTCCCCTAATTGGAATAAGCTAATTAAATATATTTTCCTTCTTAATTATTTTCCCCTAACCCTACGATTATCCCCTAATTGGAGTAAACTAATTAAATATATTTTCCTTCTTAATTATTTTCCCCTAACACTACGACCCCTCCCCTAATTGGAATAAGCTAATTAAATATATTTTCCTTCTTAATTATTTTCCCCTAACCCTACGACCCCTCCCCTAATTGGAGTAAACTAATTAAATATATTTTCCTTCTTAATTATTTTCCCCTAACCCTACGACCCCTCCCTTAATTGGAATAAACTAATTAAATATATTTTCCTTCTTAATTATTTTCCACTTACCCTACGACCTCTCCCATAATTGGAATAAGCTAATTAAATATATTTTCCTTCTTAATTATTTTCCCCTAACCCTACGACCCCTCCCTTAATTGGAATAAACTAATTATATATTTTCCTTCTTCATTATTTTCCCCTTACCCTACGACCTCTCCCCTAATTGGAATAAACTAATTAATTATATTTTCATTCTTAATTATTTTCCCCTTACCCTACGACCTCTCCCCTAATTGGAATAAACTAATTAAATATATTTTCCTTCTTAATTATTTTCCCCTAACCCTACGACCCCTCCCCTAATTGGAGTAAACTAATTAAATATATTTTCCTTCTTAATTATTTTCCCCTAACCCTACGACCCCTCCCCTAATTGGAGTAAACTAATTAAATATATTTTCCTTCTTAATTATTTTCCCCTATCCCTACGATTATCCCCTAATTGGAATAAACTAATTAAATATATTTTCCTTCTTAATTATTTTCCCCTATCCCTACGACCCCTCCCCTAATTGGAATAAACTAATTAAATATATTTTCCTTCTTAATTATTTTCCCCTAACCCTACGATCCTCCACTAATTGGAGTAAACTAATTAAATATATTTTCCTTCTTCATTATTTTCCCCTTACCCTACGACCTCTCCCCTAATTGGAATAAACTCATTAAATATATTTTCCTTCTTAATTATTTCCCCCTAACCCTACGACCCCTCCCTTAATTGGAATAAACTAATTATATATTTTCCTTCTTCATTATTTTCCCCTTACCCTACGACCTCTCCCCTAATTGGAATAAACTAATTAATTATATTTTCATTCTTAATTATTTTCCCCTTACCCTACGACCTCTCCCCTATTTGGAATAAACTAATTAAATATATTTTCCTTCTTAATTATTTTCCCCTATCCCTACGATTATCCCCTAATTGGAATAAACTAATTAAATATATTTTCCTTCTTAATTATTTTCCCCTATCCCTACGACCCCTCCCCTAATTGGAATAAACTAATTAAATATATTTTCCTTCTTAATTATTTTCCCCTAACCCTACGATCCTCCACTAATTGGAGTAAACTAATTAAATATATTTTCCTTCTTCATTATTTTCCCCTTACCCTACGACCTCTCCCCTAATTGGAATAAACTCATTAAATATATTTTCCTTCTTAATTATTTCCCCCTAACCCTACGACCCCTCCCCTAATTGGAGTAAACTAATTAAATATATTTTCCTTCTTAATTATTTTCCCCTAACCCTACGACCCCTCCCCTAATTGGAGTAAACTAATTAAATATATTTTCCTTCTAAATTATTTTCCCCTAACCCTACGACCCTCTCCTAATTGGAGTAAACTAATTAAATATATTTTCATTCTTAATTATTTTCCCCTAACCCTACAACCCCTCCCCTAATTGGAATAAACTAATTAAATATATTTTCATTCTTAATTATTTTCCCCTAACCCTACGACCCCTCCCCTAATTGGAGTAAACTAATTAAATATATTTTCCTTCTTAATTATTTTCCCCTAACCCTACGACCCCTCCCCTAATTGGAATAAACTAATTAAATATATTTTCCTTCTTAATTTTTTT
This sequence comes from Coregonus lavaretus, assembly GCF_964263955.1. Taxonomy (NCBI): domain Eukaryota; kingdom Metazoa; phylum Chordata; class Actinopteri; order Salmoniformes; family Salmonidae; genus Coregonus; species Coregonus lavaretus. Next base: position 175,706 of record NW_028163835.1, on the reverse strand, counting down.
CCCCTAACCCTATGATCCTCCCCTAAATGGAGTAAACTAATTAATAATATGTAATTAAATATATTTTCCTTCTTAATTATTTTCCCCTAACCCTACGACCCCTCCCCTAATTGGAGTAAACTAATTAAATATATTTTCCTTCTTAATTATTTTCCCCTATCCCTACGATTATCCCCTAATTGGAATAAACTAATTAAATATATTTTCCTTCTTAATTATTTTCCCCTAACCCTACGACCCCTCCCCTAATTGGAGTAAACTTATTAAATATAGTTTCTTTCTTCATTATTTTCCCCTAACCCTACGACCCCTCCCCTAATTGGAGTAAACTAATTAAATATATTTTCCTTCTTAATTATTTTCCCCTATCCCTACGATTATCCCCTAATTGGAATAAACTAATTAAATATATTTTCCTTCTTAATTATTTTCCCCTATCCCTACGACCCCTCCCCTAATTGGAATAAACTAATTAAATATATTTTCCTTCTTAATTATTTTCCCCTAACCCTACGACCCCTCCCCTAATTGGAGTAAACTTACTAAATATAGTTTCCTTCTTCATTATTTTCCCCTTACCCTACTACCCCTCCCCTAATTGGAATAAACTAATTAAATATATTTTCCTTCTTAATTATTTTCCCCTAACCCTACGATCCTCCACTAATTGGAGTAAACTAATTAAATATATTTTCCTTCTTCATTATTTTCCCCTTACCCTACGACCTCTCCCCTAATTGGAATAAACTTCTTAATTATTTTCCCCTAACCCTATGATCCTCCCCTAAATGGAGTAAACTAATTAAATATATTTTCCTTCTTCATTATTTTCCCCTTACCCTACGACCTCTCCCCTAATTGGAATAAAGTAATTAAATATATTTTCCTTCTTAATTATTTTCCCCTAACCCTACGACCCTCCCCTAATTGGAGTAAACTAATTAAATATATTTTCCTTCTTAATTATTTTCCCCTAACCCTACGACCCCTCCCCTAATTGGAGTAAACTAATTAAATATATTTTCCTTCTTAATTATTTTCCCCTATCCCTACGATTATCCCCTAATTGGAATAAACTAATTAAATATATTTTCCTTCTTAATTATTTTCCCCTAACCCTACGACCCCTCCCCTAATTGGAGTAAACTTATTAAATATAGTTTCTTTCTTCATTATTTTCCCCTTACCCTACGACCCCTCCCCTAATTGGAATAAACTAATTAAATATATTTTCCTTCTTCATTATTTTCCCCTTACCCTACGACCTCTCCCCTAATTGGAATAAACTAATTAATTATATTTTCATTCTTAATTATTTTCCCCTTACCCTACGACCTCTCCCCTAATTGGAATAAACTAATTAAATATATTTTCCTTCTTAATTATTTTCCCCTAACCCTACGACCCCTCCCCTAATTGGAGTAAACTAATTAAATATATTTTCCTTCTTAATTATTTTCCCCTAACCCTACGACCCCTCCCCTAATTGGAGTAAACTAATTAAATATATTTTCCTTCTTAATTATTTTCCCCTATCCCTACGATTATCCCCTAATTGGAATAAACTAATTAAATATATTTTCCTTCTTAATTATTTTCCCCTATCCCTACGACCCCTCCCCTAATTGGAATAAACTAATTAAATATATTTTCCTTCTTCATTATTTTCCCCTTACCCTACGACCTCTCCCCTAATTGGAATAAACTAATTAATTATATTTTCATTCTTAATTATTTTCCCCTTACCCTACGACCTCTCCCCTAATTGGAATAAACTAATTAAATATATTTTCCTTCTTAATTATTTTCCCCTAACCCTACGATCCTCCACTAATTGGAGTAAACTAATTAAATATATTTTCCTTCTTCATTATTTTCCCCTTACCCTACGACCTCTCCCCTAATTGGAATAAACTCATTAAATATATTTTCCTTCTTAATTATTTCCCCCTAACCCTACGACCCCTCCCCTAATTGGAGTAAACTAATTAAATATATTTTCCTTCTTAATTATTTTCCCCTAACCCTACGACCTCTCCCCTAATTGGAATAAACTAATTAAATATATTTTCCTTCTTAATTATTTTCCCCTAACCCTACGATCCTCCACTAATTGGAGTAAACTAATTAAATATATTTTCCTTCTTCATTATTTTCCCCTTACCCTACGACCTCTCCCCTAATTGGAATAAACTCATTAAATATATTTTCCTTCTTAATTATTTCCCCCTAACCCTACGACCCCTCCCCTAATTGGAGTAAACTAATTAAATATATTTTCCTTCTTAATTATTTTCCCCTAACCCTACGACCCCTCCCCTAATTGGAGTAAACTAATTAAATATATTTTCCTTCTAAATTATTTTCCCCTAACCCTACGGCCCCTCCCCTAATTGGAGTAAACTTATTAAATATAGTTTCCTTCTTAATTATTTTCCCCTAACCCTACGACCCTCTCCTAATTGGAGTAAACTAATTAAATATATTTTCCTTCTTAATTATTTTCCCCTAACCCTACAACCCCTCCCCTAATTGGAATAAACTAATTAAATATATTTTCATTCTTGAATATTTTCCCCTAACCCTACGACCCCTCCCCTAATTGGAGTAAACTAATTAAATATATTTTCCTTCTTAATTATTTTCCCCTAACCCTACGACCCCTCCCCTAATTGGAATAAACTAATTAAATATATTTTCCTTCTTAATTTTTTTCCCCTAACCCTATGATCCTCCCCTAAATGGAGTAAACTAATTAATAATATGTAATTAAATATATTTTCCTTCTTAATTATTTTCCCCTAACCCTACGACCCCTCCCCTAATTGGAATAAACTAATTAAATATATTTTCCTTCTTAATTATTTTCCCCTAACCCTACGACCCCTCCCCTAATTGGAATAAACTAATTAAATATATTTTCCTTCTTAATTTTTTTCCCCTAACCCTATGATCCTCCCCTAAATGGAGTAAACTAATTAATAATATGTAATTAAATATATTTTCCTTCTTAATTATTTTCCCCTAACCCTACGACCCCTCCCCTAATTGGAATAAACTAATTAAATATATTGTCCTTCTTAATTATTTTCCCCTAACCCTATGATCCTCCCCTAAATGGAGTAAACGAATTAAATATATTTTCCTTCTTCATTATTTTCCCCTTACCCTACGACCTCTTCCCTAATTGGAATAAACTAATTAAATATATTTTCCTTCTTAATTATTTTCCCCTAACCCTACGACCCCTCCCCTAATTGGAGTAAACTAATTAAATATATTTTCCTTCTTAATTATTTTCCCCTTACCCTACGACCTCTCCCCTAATTGGAATAAACTTATTAAATATAGTTTCCTTCTTAATTATTTTCCCCTAACCCTACGACCCCTCCCCTAATTGGAATAAACTAATTAAATATATTTTCCTTCTTAATTATTTCCCCCTAACCCTACGATTATCCCCTAATTGGAATAAACTAATTAAATATATTTTCCTTCTTAATTATTTTCCCCTATCCCTACGACCCCTCCCCTAATTGGAATAAACTAATTAAATATATTTTCCTTCTTAATTATTTTCCCCTAACCCTACGACCCCTCCCCTAATTGGAGTAAACTTATTAAATATAGTTTCCTTCTTCATTATTTTCCCCTTACCCTACGACCCCTCCCCTAATTGGAATAAACTAATTAAATATATTTTCCTTCTTAATTATTTTCCCCTAACCCTACGATTATCCCCTAATTGGAGTAAACTAATTAAATATATTTTCCTTCTTAATTATTTTCCCCTTACCCTACGATTATCCCCTAATTGGAGTAAACTAATTAAATATATTTTCCTTCTTAATTATTTTCCCCTAACCCTACGACCCCTCCCCTAATTGGAATAAGCTAATTAAATATATTTTCCTTCTTAATTATTTTCCCCTAACCCTACGACCCCTCCCTTAATTGGAATAAACTAATTAAATATATTTTCCTTCTTAATTATTTTCCACTTACCCTACGACCTCTCCCATAATTGGAATAAGCTAATTAAATATATTTTCCTTCTTAATTATTTTCCCCTAACCCTACGACCCCTCCCTTAATTGGAATAAACTAATTAAATATATTTTCCTTCTTCATTATTTTCCCCTTACCCTACGACATCTCCCCTAATTGGAATAAACTAATTAATTATATTTTCATTCTTAATTATTTTCCCCTAACCCTACGATCCTCCACTAATTGGAGTAAACTAATTAAATATATTTTCCTTCTTCATTATTTTCCCCTTACCCTACGACCTCTCCCCTAATTGGAATAAACTAATTAAATATATTTTCCTTCTTAATTATTTTCCCCTAACCCTACGACCCCTCCCCTAATTGGAGTAAACTAATTAAATATATTTTCCTTCTTAATTATTTTCCCCTAACCCTACGACCCCTCCCCTAATTGGATTAAACTAATTAAATATATTTTCCTTCTTAATTATTTTCCCCTATCCCTACGATTATCCCCTAATTGGAATAAACTAATTAAATATATTTTCCTTCTTAATTATTTTCCCCTATCCCTACGACCCCTCCCCTAATTGGAATAAACTAATTAAATATATTTTCCTTCTTAATTATTTTCCCCTAACCCTACGACCCCTCCCCTAATTGGAGTAAACTTATTAAATATATTTTCCTTCTTCATTATTTTCCCCTTACCCTACGACCCCTCCCCTAATTGGAATAAACTAATTAAATATATTTTCCTTCTTAATTATTTTCCCCTAACCCTACGATTATCCCCTAATTGGAGTAAACTAATTAAATATATTTTCCTTCTTAATTATTTTCCCCTAACCCTACGACCCCTCCCCTAATTGGAATAAGCTAATTAAATATATTTTCCTTCTTAATTATTTTCCCCTAACCCTACGACCCCTCCCTTAATTGGAATAAACTAATTAAATATATTTTCCTTCTTAATTATTTTCCACTTACCCTACGACCTCTCCCATAATTGGAATAAGCTAATTAAATATATTTTCCTTCTTAATTATTTTACCCTAACCCTACGACCCCTCCCTTAATTGGAATAAACTAATTAAATATATTTTCCTTCTTCATTATTTTCCCCTTACCCTACGACCTCTCCCCTAATTGGAATAAACTAATTAATTATATTTTCATTCTTAATTATTTTCCCCTAACCCTACGATCCTCCACTAATTGGAGTAAACTAATTAAATATATTTTCCTTCTTCATTATTTTCCCCTTACCCTACGACCTCTCCCGTAATTGGAGTAAACGTATTAAATATATTTTCCTTCTTAATTATTTTCCCCTAACCCTACGATTATCCCCTAATTGGAGTAAACTAATTAAATATATTTTCCTTCTTAATTATTTTCCCTTAACCCTACGATTATCCCCTAATTGGAGTAAACTAATTAAATATATTTTCCTTCTTAATTATTTTCCCCTAACCCTACGACCCCTCCCCTAATTGGAGTAAACTTATTAAATATATTTTCCTTCTTAATTATTTTCCCCTAACCCTACGACCCCTCCCCTAATTGGAATAAACTAATTAAATATATTTTCCTTCTTAATTATTTTCCCCTAACCCTACGATTATCCCCTAATTGGAGTAAACTAATTAAATATATTTTCCTTCTTAATTATTTTCCCCTAACCCTACGACCCCTCCCCTAATTGGAATAAACTAATTAAATATATTTTCCTTCTTAATTATTTTCCCCTAACCCTACAACCCCTCCCCTAATTGGAATAAACTAATTGAATATATTTTCCTTCTTAATTATTTTCCCCTATCCCTACGACCCCTCCCCTAATTGGAGTAAATTAGTTAAATATATTTTCCTTCTTAATTATTTCCCCCTAACCCTACGATCCTCCCCTAATTGGAGTAAACTAATTAAATATATTTTCCTTCTTAATTATTTTCCTCTAACCCTACGACCCCTCCCCTAATTGGAGTAAACTAGTTAAATATATTTTCCTTCTTAATTATTTTCCCTTAACCCTACGATCCTCCCCTAATTGGAGTAAACTAATTAAATATATTTTCCTTCTTAATTATTTTCCCCTAACCCTACGACCCCTCCCCTAATTGGAGTAAATTAGTTAAATATATTTTCCTTCTTAATTATTTTCCCCTAACCCTACAACCTCTCTCCTAATTGGAGTAAACTAATTAAATATATTTTCCTTCTTAATTATTTTCCCCTAACCCTACGACCCCTCCCCTAATTGGAGTAAACTAATTAAATATATTTTCCTTCTTAATTATTTTCCCCTAACCCTACGACCCCTCCCCTAATTGGAGTAAACTAATTAAATATATTTTCCTTCTTAATTATTTTCCCCTAACCCTACGACCCCTCCCCTAATTGGAGTAAACTAATTAAATATATTTTCCTTCTTAATTAATTTCCCCTAACCCTACGACCCCTCCCCTAATTGGAACTTATACTATATACATTTTAAGGACACTGTACATTTTACATTAGTTATCTTTTTTGTTTTGTTTTTAGTCCCACCCTTCAACTTCCCTCAACCCCTCCCATCTATCTCTGAACACCATCCAGTTTTGATTTGTATATTTTTCAACTGTGCTGTGATGTTTCACAAAAGTTCTGAACCTTTCTATTCTCATAGTTTCTACAGATTGTAAATGAAAGATTAACATTTTTACTAAGAGTATTATAATATTATTGATCGATTGACTTTGGCTTTTCATGTCACCCAAAAGTGCTACTTGCAGAGTTAGCTATAGGTAAATGTTTTGATTGTATATTCCTGAACCTGCGACCAGAAACAAGCTACATATGGGCAGCACCAAAACAAATGATCTAATGATTCTGTCTCTTCGCAGCTAAATCTGCAGAGCTGAGATGATTCTATTGGTTGCAAGAATTTTGTATAATAATTTAAATAGGAAAAACTCTAAGTTTTGAATCTGTCGTTGTTTAGTGTATCAGTTCAGAAACCATGTGCCATGGAATCGGTACATTTCTTTATTTTTACAATTTTTTACATTGTAGAAAAATAGTGACGACATCAAAACTATGAAATAACACATATGGAATCATGTAGTAACCAAAAGTGTTTTATATATTTTATATTTGAGATTCTTCAAGTAGCCACCCTTTGCCTTGATGACAGCTTTGCACACTCTTGGCATTCTCTCAACCAGATTCATGAGGTAGTCACCTGGAATGCATTTCAATTAACAGGTGTGTCTTCTTAAAAGTTAATTTGTGGAATTTATTTCCTTCTTAATGTGTTTGAGCCAATCAGTTGTGTTGTGACAAGGTGTGGGGGTATACAGAAGATAGCCCTATTTGGTAAAAGACCAAGTCCATATTATGGAAAGAACAGCTCAAATAAGCAAAGAGAAATGACAGTCCATCATTACTTTAAGACATTAATGTCAGTCAATACGGAACATGTCAAGAACTTTGAACGTTTCTTCAAGTGCAGTTGCAAAAACCATCAAGCGCTATGATGAAACTGGCTCTCATGAGGACCGCCACAGGAATGGAAGACCAATACATTTACATTTTAGTAATTTAGCAGACGCTCTTATCCAGAGCGACTTTACAGTTAGTGAGTGCATAAATTTTCATACTGGCCCCCCGTGGGAAACGAACCCACAACCCTGGCGTTGCAAGCGCCATGCTCTACCAACTGAGCTACAGGAGACTATAGTAACAGACAAATCTCAACATCAACTGTTCAGAGGGGGACTGTGTGAATCAGGCCTTCATGGTCGAATTGCTGCAAAGAAACCATTACTAAAAGACACCAATAAGAAGAAGAGAGCTGCTTGGCCCAAGAAACACGAGCAATGGACATTAGACCGGTGGAAATGTGTCCTTTGGTCTGGAGTCCAAATTTGGGATTTTTGGTTCCAACCGCTGTGTCTTTGTGAGACGCGGTGTGGGTGAACGGATGATCTCCGCATGTGTAGTTCCCACCATAATGCATGGAGGAGGAGGTGTGATGGTGTGGGGGTGCTTTGCTGGTGACACTCTCTGTGATTTATTTAGAATTCAAGGCACACCAACCAGCATGGCTACCACAGCATTCTGCAGCGATACGCCATACCATCTGCTTTGGGCTTAGTGGGACTATCATTTGTTTTTCAACAGGACAATGACCCAACACACCTCCAGGATGTGTAAAGGCTATTTTACCAAGAAGGAGAGTGATGGAGTGCTGCATCAGATGACCTGGCCTCCACAATCCCCCGACCTCAACCCAATTGAGATGGTTTGGGATGAGTCGGACGGCAGAGTGAAGGAAGAGCAGCCACCAAGTGCTCAGCATATGTGGGAACTCCTTCAAGACTGTTGGAAAAGCATTCCAGGTGAAGTTGGTTGAGCGAACGCCAAGAGTGTGAAAAGCTGTCATCAAGGCAAAGGGTGGCTAGTTGAAGAATCTAAAATATAAAATATATAAACCACTTATGGTTACTACATGATTCCATACGTGTTATTTCATAGTTTATATATATATATACAGTACCAGTCTGTCACACCCTGGCTCTGGGGACTCTATATGTTGAGCCAGGGTGTGTAGATTCTATGTGTTTGTGTGCTGTGTTTGAGTTCTAGTTGTTTCATTTCTATGTTGGCCAGTGTGGTTCTCAATCAGAGGCAACGAGTGTCAGCTGTTGCTGGTTGTCTCTGATTGGGAACCACATTTAAACAGGCTGTTTTCCCACAGTTGTTGTGGGATCTTGTTCCTTTTGGTTTGTTCCGTGTTGGTTGTGTTTAACCTAGGACGTCACGTTATCGTTTATTGTTTTGATCTTGTTATCACTATCGATAATAAAGTATGTTCGTTCATCACGCTGCGCCTTGGTCTACTCCGTTCAACGAGCGTGACAGAAGATCCCACCATACCAGGACCAAGCAGCGTGTCCAGGAGCCTGGACATGGGAGGAAGCGCCGGGTAAGGAGCTGGAGAGGTTGGCGATGGCCCAGGTGGGCAAGTTGTGGTCCTGGGAGGACATGCTGGGGGGGAAAAGGGCCATGGGCTAAGGTTAAGGCCCTGGCGAGAGAGGAGCAACGGCGTCAACAGTGTCGTCGTCGGACGGACGAGAGGCAACCCAAAAAAAAATGTAGGGGGGGGCACACGGCATGGGCGACTGGGCAGCAGGAGGCTGCCACATGGCGAATTGGGAGATTAGGAGAGGAGGCCACCGGGTTTGGGGGGCCAGAAGGCAGGTTGGCGGAGCCTGGATGGAGAGCAGAGCCAACTCCCCGTACTCAGGCATGGCAGCAAGTACTGTGCCACGAGTGGTCCGGCATAGTCCGGTACGTCCTGTGCGAGCACGTGTCGTGCGAAGGTGGGCATGCAGCCAGGACGGAGTGTGCCGGCTCAGCGCTCGTGGCCTCCAGTGCCTCTCCTCGGTCCCGGATATCCTGTGCCAGTGTCACGTGCTGTTATGCCAGTACGGGTACACAGCCCTCTACGTCCTGTGCTGATGCCTCACACAGAGTGTGTGAAGGTAGGCATTCAGCCAGGACGGGTTGTGGCAGCTCTTCACTCCAGGCCTCCTATCCGTCTCCACAGCCCGGCCCGGCCTATTCCTGCTCCTCGCACCAAGCCTACGGTGCGCGTCGCCAGCCCAGCCCGGCCTGTTCCTGCCACTCGCACCAAGCCTACGGTGCGCATCGCCAGCCCGGCCCGGTCTGTTCCTGCCACTCGCACCAAGCCTACGGTGCGCGTCGCCAGCCCGGCCCGGCCTGTTCCTGCCACTCGCACCAAGCCTACGGTGCGCGTCGCCAGCCCGGCCCGGCCTGTTCCTGCCACTCGCACCAAGCCAGGGGTGCGAGTCGTCAGCCCGGTAAGGCCCGTTCCTGCTCCACGCACCAAGCCAGGGGTGCGAGTCGTCAGCCCGGTAAGGCCCATTCCTGCTCCACGCACCAAGCCAGGGGTGCGAGTCGTCAGCCCGGTCCGGCCTGTTCCTGCCACTCGCACCAAGCCAGGGGTGCGAGTCGTCAGCCCGGTAAGGCCCGTTCCTGCTCCACGCACCAAGCCAGGGGTGCGAGTCGTCAGCCCGGTAAGGCCCATTCCTGCTCCACGCACCAAGCCAGGGGTGCGCATCGTCAGCCCGGTCCGGCCCGTTCCTGCTCCACGCACCAAGCCAGGGGTGCGCATCGTCAGCCCGGTCCGGCCCGTTGCTGCTCCACGCACCAAGCCAGGGGTGCGCATCGTCAGCCCGGTCCGGCCCGTTCCTGCTCCACGCACCAAGCCAGGGGTGCACGTCGTCAGTCCGGCACAACCCGTGCCTGGGTCACCGGTGCCTGGTCAGGTACCGGTCAGCTGCTCCACACCGGAGCTTAAGCAGTCCGCTCCTACGATGTCCAGTCCAGCTCCAGCCAGCGGGGCCAGACCGGACCAGGGGCGCTACGGGGGGATTATTGGAGGGTGGTGGTCAAGCCCGGAGCCGGAACCGCCTCCGAGGAGGAATGCCCACCCAGCCCTCCCCTGGTTGGTTTATGTTTAGGCGCGGTCGCAGTCCGCGCCTTTGGGGGGGGTACTGTCACACCCTGGCTCTGGGACTCTATATGTTGAGCCAGGGTGTGTAGATTCTATGTGTTTGTGTGCTGTGTTTTGAGTTCTAGTTGTTTCATTTCTATGTTGGCCAGTGTGGTTCTCAATCAGAGGCAACGAGTGTCAGCTGTTGCTGGTTGTCTCTGATTGGGAACCACATTTAAACAGGCTGTTTTCCCACAGTTGTTGTGGGATCTTGTTCCTTTTGGTTATGTTTAACCTAGGACGTCACGTTATCGTTTATTGTTTTGTTCTTGTTATCACTATCGATAATAAAGTATGTTCGTTCATCACGCTGCGCCTTGGTCTACTCCGTTCAACGAGCGTGACACAGTCAAAAGGTTGGACACACCTACAGTGAGGGAAAAAAGTATTTGATCCCCTGCTGATTTTGTATGTTTGCCCACTGACAAAGAAATTATCAGTCTATAATTTTAATGGTATGTTTATTTGAACATATATTATTATATATATTATTATATATATATTTTTACAAATGTTGGTCTTTAATGCAGGGCCGACAGACACGTTCCTTAGCTTCTCTCTCTTCTTCATCCTCCATTAATACTGCTGTCAGTTGGTTGTAATTTTGGATAGAGCAGACATTTCCATATATTTTTGTTAGCTGGTTGTGTGACATAACTCCACCAGTCCTATTTATGATATCATTAACAAAGATTATACCGTTTATTTTTATTTTTATCAATTAGTATATTTGAGTTTAACCATAATATTTGTTGTAATATTTGTTCTGTCTTTTCTGGTGTATTAAACAGAAATTGCAACCAGCTTTCTATGGCTTGTTTTTAAAAAATAGCAATATTTTGGAGATTATTTCTTTTTCAAATAACTGAAAGTGAGAGGTTATAATCAGAATAACAGGAAAGAGGCCATTCTAGAACACAGGGTGAGCCATTCTAGAACACAGGGTGAGCCATTCTAGAACACAGGGCGAGCCATTCTTACTAAGCTGCTGGAGAACCAGTTCGGATTTAAATACAACTTTTGTATGACTGAAGCCTTTTAAATAGAACATCTTACTAATACTGTAGGAGACTGCTAAAGACCAGACTGTGAACTAGGCTGTTTGAATTAGGTTTGAATCCTAAGTAGCGTTCTTTGAAGTATGCAGACCTAAAAGCTGTTTGCGAGGAATCTTTTTTAGTGCAGTTAGTTGGGGGGTAATAATACAAGGGAGACTCTTACTCGCACTACTTACAAACTGCAGGCCAGAGTTGATACACGCTGTTATATTTAACATATATTGTTTTTTTATGATATATTTAGAATATATTGATTATAGATTACATTATATTTGGGATATATTTCTGATATATTTGGTCAATATTTCTTATAATTTGATTCTATTTCAGATATACACTGCTCAAAATAATAAAGGGAACACTAAAATAACACATCCTAGATCTGAATGAATGAAATAATCTCATTAAATACTTTTTTCTTTACATAGTTGAATGTGCTGACAACAAAATCACACAAAAATTATCAATGGAAATCAAATTTATCAACCCATGGAGGTCTGGATTTGGAGTCACCCTCAAAATTAAAGTGCAAAACCACACTACAGGCTGATCCAACTTTGATGTAATGTCCTTAAAACAAGTCAAAATGAGGCTCAGTAGTGTGTGTGGCCTCCACGTGCCTGTATGACCTCCCTACAACGCCTGGGCATGCTCCTGATGAGGTGGCGGATGGTCTCCTGAGGGATCTCCTCCCAGACCTGGACTAAAGCATCCGCCAACTCCTGGACAGTCTGTGGTGCAACGTGGCGTTGGTGGATGGAGCGAGACATGATGTCCCAGATGTGCTCAATTGGATTCAGGTCTGGGGAACGGGCGGGCCAGTCCATAGGATCAATGCCTTCCTCTTGCAGGAACTGCTGACACATGAGGTCTAGCATTGTCTTGCATTAGGAGGATCCCAGGGCCAACCGCACCAGCATATGGTCTCACAAGGGGTCTGAGGATCTCATCTCGGTACCTAATGGCAGTCAGGCTACCTCTGGCGAGCACATGGAGGGCTGTGCGGCCCCCCAAAGAAATGCCACCCCACACCATGACTGACCCACCGCCAAACCAGTCATGCTGGAGGATGTTGCAGGCAGCAGAACGTTCTCCACGGCGTCTCCAGACTCTGTCACGTCTGTCACGTGCTCAGTGTGAACCTCCTTTCATCTGTGAAGAGCACAGGGCGCCAGTGGCGAATTTGCCAATCTTGGTGTTCTCTAGCAAATGCCAAACGTCCTGCATGGTGTTGGGCTGTAAGCACAACCCCCACCTGTGGATGTTGGGCCCTCATACCACCCTCATGGAGTCTGTTTCTGACCGTTTGAGCAGACACATGCACATTTGTGGCCTGCTGGAGGTCATTTTGCAGGGCTCTGGCAGTGCTCCTCCTATTCCTCCTTGCACAAAGGCGGAGGTAGCAGTCCTGCTGCTGGGTTGTTGCCCTCCTACGGCCTCCTCCACGTCTCCTGATATATTGGCCTGTCTCCTGGTTGCGCCTCCATGCTCTGGACACTACGCTGACAGACACAGCATACCTTCTTGCCACAGCTCGCATTGATGTGCCATCCTGGATGAGCTGCACTACCTGAGCCACTTGTGTGGGTTGTAGACTCCGTCTCATGCTACCACTAGAGTGAAAGCACCGCCAGCATTCAAAAGTGACCAAAACATCAGCCAGGAAGCATAGGAACTGAGAAGTGGTCTGTGGTCACCACCTGCAAAACCAGTCCTTTATTGGGGGTGTCTTGCTAATTGCCTATAATTTCCACCTGTTGTCTATTCCATTTGCCCAACAGCATGTGAAATGTATTGTCAATCAGTGTTGCTTCCTAAGTGGACAGTTTGATTTCACAGAAGTGTGATTGACTTGGAGTTACATTGTGTTGTTTAAGTGTTCCCTTTATTTTTTTGAGCAGTGTATTAGGTTGAGGAGAATCAGGAGAAGAATATGGACATTTCTGATATCCCTGTTGATATGATAGCAGCTGGCGATGACTGAATTTACAATCTAGATGAGGAAAATGGGTTCCTGGACCAGACTTTTGGGAAATCTGTTAAATTGGCAGATTTTTTAAAAAATAATAAATAATTGGTCATTTAGCAGACGCTCTTATCCAGAGCGACTTACAGGAGCAATTAGGGTTAAGTGCCTTGCTCAAGGGCACATCGACAGATTTTTCACCTAGTGGGCTCGGGGATTAGAACCAGCAACCTTTCGGTTACTGGCACAACGCTCTTAACCACTAAGCTACCTGCCGCCTACGGCCTTTAAATGTTGATAAGTTTGTGAGGTCAGCTGTGGTGTTACAGAAGACAGAGGGGTTAGACCAGTTGAGTGAGAAGAAGCGTTTCCGCTTGAGGAAATGTGTTACTGCTGTTGCAGCAGCAAAAGGTGGTGGGAAACGTGGCAAGGTTAAGAGAAAATTTAAACAACGATGACTATCATGCCTCATAGGGGTGTTTTTTTTCTCTTTGTCTGGTTTCTCTGTGGTTTCTTCTGTTTTTCCTTTCTCTTTTCTATATGGAGGTACTAAGGGTAGGTTCTCTCAATATTAATGGAGGAAGGGACAGGAATAAGAGGGCTTGGGAATTAGAAGTAATAAAACAGAAAATGTTTAATGTAGTTTTCCTACAGGAGACACATAGTGATGAGGCTAATGAGGTTGACTGGGGTATGTGGTGGGAGGGGCAGCATATACTCAGTCATGGTACTAATTTCAGTGCTGGGGTGGCAATCTTGTTTTCCTCAGGCTTAGGAGTGACTGTGGTATCTTCAACAGATTGTCAAGGGTCGGGTGTCATTGGTCAAGGCGGATGTTATGGTTATTATTTTAATTGTTTTGAATGTTTATGCTCCTAATGAGGGTATTGCTGTATTTGATCAAATAAAAGGAAACCCATGAGGGGTGTATGGTTTTAGGGGGCGACTGGAACTGTGCAGTGGATTTTACTGTTGATCGCAGCCGTCTGTGTGTTCTCTTTTCGACTCCGTCTGCATATTTGGAATCAAACGCCAAAATGTTCAACATCTCCTTAGCTATCATACTCTAATTCCACTGATTTCAAAACTCGGTCCTCCAGAAAGTGGAGAGCAATACTTATGCAGTTCTACTAGGTAATCTCTTTTTAAAAAGCGGCGTTAGAAAGGATTACCTACACATACGGACTCATACTCATACTGTAGACATTTACATTTGTCATTATATATTGTCATTATATATTATCATTATATATTATCATTACATATTATCATTACATATTATCATTATATATTATCATTACATATTATCATTATATATTATCATTACATATTATCATTATATATTATCATTACATATTATCATTATATATTATCATTACATATTATCATTATATATTATCATTACATATTATCATTTCATATTATCATTACATATTATCATTATATATTATCATTACATATTATCATTACATATTATCATTATATATTATCATTACATATTATCATTATATATTATCATTATATATTATCATTACATATTATCATAATATATTATTATTATATATTATTATTATTATATATTATCATTACACTTCAGCGAAGTTTGGTAGCCGAAGTCTACGCCCATTCTTCAATGATTGGTCAACAGTAGGGATTCTTCAATTAAGTGCTTGTTGTCATTCAATGAGAGACGACTCATTTTCATACACATTTTTTCACTTGAGAAATACTGCACCAAACATCTTAGTTAGATGTAAAATTGCAGGACTAAGATCTCCTCTGCAAAAATCTCTAAATTAATGACAGATTTCTTGAGTTATCTTAATTCTGACTATTTTGAGGAAGTGTATACAGGCTACGACGTCTCGAGATGGACAAATAGTGCTATTGCCGCTTTTTCTTGTTTTTTATAAGCAAATGTCTTCGAGTATTCGAGCACACTCTTTCAGTTGGCCTGGCCGAGTTTTGCTAGGAGCCAGCTGAAGCCTTAGGTGAGCGATGACAGGGAAGTTACTCAAATGAAAACATAACCCCAGGTGCCACCACCTCTGATTCAACAGGACACTTCTATTCCTTGTGGGTTGTTGTCCAATGTGTCCCCCTGCACCAATTCCTGTCTGTGTTAAAGTCAGTATAAAGACAGAGGATAAGGAAGTGATTATTCTAAAGGTAATTACCTCTACAGGGCAATCACGATGCGAACACACTGACTCAACCTATTATTAAGCCTGATTGGACGCTTTTGTTTTGAAAGTTAAACTCAGCACCGTGTTCTATTCCCTGGACTTCTGTGGAATTAACATCCCCATTGTGATGTCATAAGTTACTGGGTTAATTCATCAGAATGTTTCAGATCACAGGTTTAGAATTCAGATTACATGGTTACTTAGCGATTGTTTGTGATGTCATCAATTTGCATACATCAGAATATTATGGTGGAATATCAGAACTAGAGTCCTTACTGTACTCCTAGTCGATATTCATGTCATAAGAAGAAATTCCCCTGGAACACGTACACAAATTGGGGAAGACAAACATTCATTCCCATTGGCCCCCCATTGTAAAAGAGCCAACTTCGTTGTTGATTTTTAGTTAGCCGAAAAGCTGCTGTGTCGTTCAATGTAACCAGGTCAAAAATCCCGACCTACGGTTTGCAATGCTCCTATGTGGGGAAATAGAGCCTGCGAGAAGAGCTCTGTGGCTTCAGGCTACTCGGCGTGAGAGAGTGGGAAATGTAGCTCTGTGTGTGGAAAACATTTAATCACAGGTAAGACACTTGTTTAGTATAGTCTGTTTGTAACTCCACTCACTACGTGTATAGTCTGTTTGTAACTCCACCCAATACTTGTATAGTCTGTTTGTAACTCCACCCAATACTTGTATAGTCTGTTTGTTTGTGTTGTTGTCTTGGCTAGCTTAATGTTTTGGTCGGTAGCTAGCTAGCACTCAAGTGGCTGCTAGCACCGTCATGAAAAGGGGCATGAGGGAAGTCCTACAATATTATGTTTTCTAAGTAGTAAGAACGCTCGGGAGCAGGCAATGTTGAAAAGTAATCTTTAGACATGTTTTGTAATTGACTAAAACTAGCAGACAACAAGAAAATGGTGTTTGAAAAATGTCAAGTTTTTGCTGTGAGCCAATGGTCTTCAACTTACGTTTCCTCCTCCTGTCTTCACCGGATGTTTCCTCCTCCTGTCTTCATCTGTAACTTCCTCGGTTCTTCACCTGACATTTCCTCCTTTTGTCTTCACCTGACATTTCTTCCTCCTGTATTCACCTGACATTTCCTTATTACTGTCTTCATCTGAGGTTTCCTCTTCCTGTCTTCATCAGACGTTTCCGCCTGCTATCTTTATCTGACGTTTCCTCCTCCTGTCTTCACCTGACGTTTCGTCCTCCTGTCTTCACCTGATGTTTCCTCCTCCTGTCTTCACCTGATGTTTCACCTGACGTTTCCTCCTCCTGTCTTCACCTGACGTTTCCTCCTCCTGTATTCACCTGACATTTCCTTATTACTGTCTTCATCTGAGGTTTCCTCTTCCTGTCTTCATCAGACGTTTCCGCCTGCTATCTTTATCTGACGTTTCCTCCTCCCGTCTTCACCTGACGCTTCCTCCTCTTTTCTTCACCTAAAAATTGTTCCTGCTTTCACTTGACATTTTCCTCCCCCCGTCTTCATCTGATGTTTCCTCCTCCTGTTTTCACCTACCGTATCCTCCTCCTGTCTTATTATGATGTTTCCTCCTCCTTTCTTCACCTGATGTTTCCTCCTCCTCTCTTCACCTGACATTTCCTCCTGTCTTTATCTAATTTTTCCCACTACTGTCTTCATCTGAAGTTTCCTCCTCCTGTTTTCACCTGAAGTTTTCTACTCCTGTCTTCACCTGACGTTTCCTCCTCCTGTCTTCACCTGACGTTTCCTCCTCATGTCTTCATCTGACGTTTCATCCTCCTGCTTTCACTTGACATTTTCCTCCCCCCGTCTTCATCTGATGTTTCCTCCTCCTGTTTTCACCTACCGTATCCTCCTCCTGTCTTATTATGATGTTTCCTCCTCCTTTCTTCACCTGATGTTTCCTCCTCCTCTCTTCACCTGACGTTTCGTCCTCCTGTCTTCACCTGATGTTTCCTCCTCCTGTCTTCACCTGATGTTTCACCTGACGTTTCCTCCTCCTGTCTTCACCTGACGTTTCCTCCTCCTGTCTTCACCTGATGTTTCCTCCTCCTGTCTTCACCTGATGTTTCACCTGACGTTTCCTCCTCCTGTCTTCACCTGACGTTTCCTCCTCCTGTCTTCACCTGATGTTTCACCTGACGTTTCCTCCTCCTGTCTTCACCTGACGTTTCCTCCTCCTGTCTTCACCTGATGTTTCACCTGACGTTTCCTCCTCCTGTCTTCACCTGATGTTTCACCTGATGTTTCCTCCTCCTGTCTTCACCTGATGTTTCACCTGACGTTTCCTCCTCCTGTCTTCACCTGATGTTTCCTCCTCCTGTCTTCACCTGATGTTTCACCTGACGTTTCCTCCTCCTGTCTTCACCTGACGTTTCCTCCTCCTGTCTTCACCTGACGTTTCCTCCTCCTGTCTTCACCTGACGTTTCCTCCTCCTGTCTTCACCTGATGTTTCACCTGACGTTTCCTCCTCCTGTCTTCACCTGATGTTTCCTCCTCCTGTCTTCACCTGATGTTTCACCTGACGTTTCCTCCTCCTGTCTTCACCTGACGTTTCACCTGACGTTTCCTCCTCCTGTCTTCACCTGATGTTTCACCTGACGTTTCCTCCTCCTGTCTTCACCTGACGTTTCACCTGACGTTTCCTCCTCCTGTCTTCACCTGATGTTTCACCTGATGTTTCCTCCTCCTGTCTTCACCTGATGTTTCCTCCTCCTGTCTTCACCTGACGTTTCCTCCTCCTGTCTTCACCTGACGTTTCCTCCTCCTGTCTTCACCTGATGTTTCACCTGACGTTTCATCCTCCTGTCTTCATTTAATATCAGGCAATGTTACAGAGAGGAGAGTCAGCCACTTCATACATACATGTCATCCATTATCCATATTATGGAAGGTTCACCTTGGAGCAGGACAATGACCATAAGCATACTGCTGAATCAACACTTGAGTGGTTTAAGGGGAAACATTTAAATGTCTTGGAATAGCTTAGTCAAAGCCCAGACCTCAATCCAATTGAGAATCTGTGGTATGACTTAAAGATTGCTGTACACCAGCGGAACCCATCCAACTTGAAGGAGCTGGAGCAGTTTTGCTTTGAAGAATGGGCAAAAATCCCAGGGCTATATGTGCCAAACTTATAGAGACATACCCCAAGAGACTTGCAGCTGTAATTGCTGCAAAAGGTGTCTCTACAAAGTATTGACTTTGGGGAGGGGGGGGGGGGGGGGGGGTGAATAGTTATGCACGCTAAAGTTTTCAGTTTTTTTGTCTTATTTCTTGTTTGTTTCACAAGAAAAAAGATTTTGCATCTTCAAAGTGGTAGGCATGTTGTGTAAATCAAATGACACAACCCCCCCCAAAAAATACACTTTAATTCCAGGTTGTAAGGCAACAAAATAGGAAAAATGCCAAAGGGGGGTGAATACTTTCGTAAGCCACCGTATCAATACATTTCCATGAGACCCACCGAAAACCTTTCACATTTTCTGATTAATTTTTTTGATTGAACCTTTATTAAAGTTTTCCCCATTGAGGTCAGAAAAAAAAGCTATTTCCCAAGGCAGACATTTCTTTATGATTCACCCAACAGATGATGTGCGTCCCAAATGGCACTGTATTCCCTTTATAGTGCACTACTTGTGGAGCAGAACCATGAATAGGGTGTTATTTGGGATACACCCAACGTTTTAAACTACTCTAAAGCAGCGACCCAAAACATTCTGGCATTTGGGACTGAATATAGGTCATCATCCCCAATCCCCACAGCACAGCCAGCCAGTCCCAACCCATCACTATGGACAATATACACTGATTAAAACTTTAAGCTCCTTTCATTTTTGTTTCTCTCCTCATAATCTTTTTTCTTCTTCATCCATCTCTGACATTTTCCTTTTTATCATGAACAGTGGGTTATCTCTCTATAACGTCATCCTTTTATCATGAACAGTGGGTTATCTCTCTATCACGTCATCCTTTTTATCATGAACAGTGGGTTATCTCTCTATCACGTCATCCTTTTTATCATGAACAGTGGGTTATCTCTCTATCACGTCATCCTTTTATCATGAACAGTGGGTTATCTCTCTATCACGTCATCCTTTTATCATGAACAGTGGGTTATCTCTCTATCACGTCATCCTTTTTATCATGAACAGTGGGTTATCTCTCTATCACGTCATCCTTTTATCATGAACAGTGGGTTATCTCTCTATCACGTCATCCTTTTATCATGAACAGTGGGTTATCTTTCTTTCAGGTCATCACTGCTTTATCTGTCTCGCTCTCTCTTGCTCTCTCGCTCTCTCTTGCTCTCTCGCTCTCTCTCTTTCTCTCGCTCTCTCTTGCTCTCTCGCTCTCTCTCTCTTTCTCTCGCTCTCCGTGACTCACTCTATCTTGCTCTCATTCCTTTCTCTGTCTCTGTGATTTTCTCTCTTCAGTCTCTTCTCACCACTCTCACATTCTCTTGTTCTCCCATTCTTTCTGATAATCTCGCACCTTCTCTCTGTCCTTCGCTCTCATCTCTCTCTCCATCTGCCTCTCCTTCTCTCTCTCTCCTCTCTCTCCTTCTCGCTCCCCATCTCTCCTTCTCTCTCCTTCTCTCTCCCCATCTGTCTCTCCTTCTCTCTCCCCCTCTCTCTCCATCTGTCTCTCCTTCTCTCTCCCCCTCTCGCTCCATGTCTCTCCTTCTCTCTCCTTCTCTCTTACCCTGTCTCTCCATCTCTCTCCTCTCTCTCTCCCTCTCTCTCTTTCTCTCTCTCCATCTGTCTCTCCTTCTCTCTCCCCCTCTCTCTCCATCTGTCTCTCCTTCTCTCTCCCCTCTCTCTCCATCGGTCTCTCCTTCTCTCTCCCCCTCTCTCTCCATCTGTCTCTCCTTCTCTCTCCCCCTCTCTCTCCATGTCTCACCTTCTCTCTCCTTCTCTCTTACCCTGTCTCTCCATCTCTCTCCTCTCTCTCTCCCTCTCTCTCTTTCTCTCTCTTCATCTGTCTCTCCTCTCTCTCCCTCTCTCTCCTCGCTCCCCGTCTCTCCTTCTCTCTCCCCTCTCTCTCCATCTCTCTCCATCTCTCACCCTCTCGCTCTCCCTCTCTCTCCTCGCTCCCCGTCTCTCCTTCTCTCTCCCCTCTCTCTCCATCTCTCTCCTACTCGCACCCTCTCTCTCTCCATCTCTCTCTCCTTCTGTCTCTTCTTCTCTCTCAGAGGTCTGTAGCATTGAGATGGTTCGTCACAACGTCCTGGGCCTCTAGGTCCAGCTTCCTCCCTCCTTCTGCTCTTTCTCCATCTTTCGCTCCTTCTTCTCCACATCCTGCTGTTCCTCCCCCCTCTCCTGCTATCCCTCCCCCCTCTCCTGCCATTCCTCCCCCCTCTCCTGCTATCACTCCCCCCTCTCCTGCTATCCCTCCCCCCTCTCCTGCCATTCCTCCCCCCTCTCCTGCTATCACTCCCCCCTCTCCTGCTATCCCTCCCCCCTCTCCTGCCATTCCTCCCCCTTGTCCTGCTATCCCTCCCCCCTCTCCTGCCAGTCCTCCCCCCTCTCCTGCTATCCCTCCCCCCTCTCCTGCCATTCCTCCCCCTTGTCCTGCTATCCCTCCCCCCTCTCCTGCTTTACCACATCCTTCCTCTCTTACTCCTCCCTCCCCTCTTCCTGCTTCCGGATGCACACTATCCATTCTCTGGTCACAGCGGAACACTGTGATAAAAGCAGTGCGATAGTTGCTGTTCATCCACCCGTAGAGCAGAGGGTTGGCGAACGTCGAGCACATGGCCACCACGTGGAACAGCGTGTACAGCAGTCTGAAGTCCCTCATGTCCAAGACGGAGCTGTCGATGTCCGTGGCCAGTTGAAAAGCGTGGAACGGCAGCCAGCTGACCGCGAACACCACGACCACGGTCACCAGCATCTTGGTGGTTTTGCGGCGCCGCCGGTGGCGTTCGTTGCGGCCTGCGGGCGAGGCGTGCGAACGGAGCTTGGACCAGATACGGGCGTAGGCGAAGGAGATGATAGCCAGAGGGAGAACGTATTGGAGGAGGAGCATGGAGATTGAATAGACTGTCCCGTCTGTTGAGCTGCCCGGCCACTTCTCTGTACACACCTGGAGAAGAGGAGAGAGTGGGTTAGGGTGTGTGTGTGTGTGTGTGTGTGTGTGTGTGTGTGTGTGTGTGTGTCTGTGTGTGTGTGTGTGTATGTGTGTGTGTGTGTGTGTGTGTGTGTGTGTGTGTGTGTGTGTGTGTGTGTGTGTGCGTGTGTGTGTCTGTGTGTGTCTGTGTGTGTGTGTCTGTGTGTGTGTGTGTCTGTGTGTGTGTGTGTGTGTGTGTGTGTGTCTGTGTGTGTGTGTGTCTGTCTGTGTGTGTGTGTGTGTCTGTGTGTGTGTGTCTGTGTGTGTGTGTGTCTGTGTGTGTGTGTGTCTGTCTGTGTGTGTGTGTGTGTGTGTGTGTGTGTGTCTGTGTGTGTGTGTGTCTGTCTGTGTGTGTGTGTGTCTGTGTGTGTGTGTCTGTGTGTGTGTGTGTGTCTGTGTGTGTGTGTGTGTGTGTGCGTGTGTGTGTGTGTGTGTGTGTGCGTGTGTGTGTGTGTGTCTGTGTATGTGTGTGTGTGTGTCTGTGTGTGTGTGTGTCTGTCTGTGTGTCTGTCTGTGTGTGTGTGTGTGTGTAGTGGCATGTATATGGAATAGACTGTTTCTGTCTGTACTACTGCCAGGCCATTTCTGTGTGTGAGACCTACCTGTATAGACTGTCCTGGAGCCAGATTGAAGGTACCATACTCTCTGTAGATAGCTAGTGGGCTGGCCAGCACTGCACTCAGTCCCCATGTGGCCGCAATCACCCTGAAACACACTCCCTTCCTCATCCTGGTCTCCAAGGGGTACACTATACACCTGGCAATCAATCAGTCAGTCAATCACCCTGAAACACACTCCCTTCCTCATCCTGGTCTCCAGGCGGTACACTATACACCTGTCAATCAGTCAGTCAATCACCCCGAAACACACCCCCTTCCTCATCCTGGTCTCCAGGCGGTACACTATACACCTCTCAATCAATCAGACAGCTGGTCAATCAATCAGCCAGTCAATCAGCCAGTCAATCTGTCAACCAGTCAATCAGCCTGCCAATCAATCAGCCATCCAGTCAATCAGTCAGCCAGTCAATCAGCCAGCCAATCAATCAGACAGTCAATCAATCAGCCAGTCAGTCAATCAGTCAGCCAGTCAATCAATCAGTCAGCCAGTAATCAGTCAGCCAGTCAATCAATCAGCCAGCCAGTCAATCAGTCAGCCAGTCAATCAGCCAGTCAATCAATCAATCAGTCAGCCAGTCAATCAGCCAGTCAATTAATCAGCCAGCTAGTCAATCGACAGTCAACCAGTCATCAATCAGCCAGTCAATCAATCAATCAGTCAGCCAGTCAATCAGTTAGCCAGTCAATCAATCAGTCAGCCAGTCAATCAATCAGCCAGTCAATCAATCAATCAGTCAGCCAGTCAATCAATCAGTCAGCCAGCCAGTCAATCAATCAGCCAGTCAATCAATCA
>NW_028163835.1:87500-152227 GCF_964263955.1 Coregonus lavaretus | reverse complement strand
ATTTCCCTCAGATTACACAGACCCACAAAGAATTAGAAAACAAATCCAATTTTTATAAACTCCCTTATCTATTGGGTGAAATACCACAGTGTGCAATCACAGCAGCAAGATGTGTGACCTGTTGCCACAAGAAAAGGGCAACCAGTGAAGAACAAACACCATTGTAAATACAACCCATATTTATGTTTATTTATTTTCCCATTTGTACTTTAACTATTTCCACATCATTACAACACTGTATATAGACATAATATGACATTTGAAATGTCTTTATTCTTTTGGAACTTCTGAGTGTAATGTTTACTGTTAATATTTATTGTTTATTTCACTTTTGTTTATTATCTTCTTCACTTGCTTTGGCAATGTTAACATACGCAATAAAAAGCAAATTAATTACTTAAAAATCAATGTGATTTTCTGGATTTTTGTTTTAGATTCCGTCTCTCACAGTTGAAGTGTACCTATGATAAGAATTACAGACCTCTACATGCTTTGTAAGTAAGAAAACCTGCAAAATCGGCAGTGTATCAAATACTTGTTCTCCCCACTGTATGTTTCCATGCCAATAAAGACCTTTGAATTGAAATTGAATTGAGAGAGGGTGGAGAGAGAGAGAGAGAGAGAGAATAGGGGAGGGAGGGAGGGAGAGAGATGGGGAGGGAAAGAGAGCGAGGGGGAGGGAAAGAGAGAGAGGAAGAGGGAGAGAGAGAGCAAGGGGTGGAGGGAGGAGAGAGAGAGAGAGAGATAAACAGAGACATGAGAGAGAGAGAGAGAGAGAGAGAGAGAGAGAGAGAGAGAGAGAGAGAGAGAGAGAGAGAGAGAGAGAGAGAGAGAGAGAGAGAGAGAGAGAGACAAAGGCATGTCCATCATCTTTAACTAACAATGAAAGAGACACAGGGTTAGACATGACACAAGGATAGCCTCAGCACATGACATGCAAAGTCATCTGAATTAAGACTTCAGGCTTTGGGTGAGGGCAAGGTTCGACCACACCACAGAACATGGGTCTAAGATGGGGCAAGGGCACATCACATACAGTGCCTTGCAAAAGTATTCATCCCCCTTGGCGTTTTTCCTATTTTGTTGCATTACAACCTGTAATTTAAATGGATTTTTATTTGGATTTCATGTAATGGACATACACAAAATAGTCCAAATTGGTGAAGCGAAATGAAACAAATAACTTGCTTCAAAAAATTCAAAAAAATTAATAACGGAAAAGTGGTGCATGCATATGTATTCACCCCCTTTGCTATGAAGCCCCTAAATAAGATCTGGTGCAACCAATTACCTTCAGGAGTCACATAATTAGTTAAATAAAGTCCACCTGTGTGCAATCTAAGTGTCACATGATCTGTCACATGATCTCAGTATATATACACCTGTTCTGAAAGAATCTGCAACACCACCAAGCAAGCGGCACCATGAAGACCAAGGAGCTCTCCAAACAGGTCAGGGACAAAGTTGTGGAGAAGTACAGATCAGGGTTGGGTTATAAAAAAATATCAGAAGCTTTGAACATCCCACGGAGCACCATTAAATCCATTATTAAAAAATTGAAAGAATATGGCACCACAACAAACCTGCCAAGAGAGGGCCGCCCACCAAAACTCACGGACCAGGAAAGGAGGGCATTAATCAGAGAGGCAACAAAGAGACCAAAGATAACCCTGAAGGAGCTGCAAAGCTCCACAGCGGAGATTGGAGTATCTGTCCATAGGACCACTTTAAGCAGTACACTCCACAGAGCTGGGCTTTACGGAAGAGTGGCCAGAAAAAAGCCATTGCTTAAAGAAAAAAATAAGCAAACACGTTTGGTGTTCGCCAAAAGGCATGTGCGAGACTCCCCAAACATATGGAAGAAGGTACTCTGGTCAGATGAGACTTAAATTGAGCTTTTTGGCCATCAAGGAAAACGCTATGTCTGGCGCAAACCCAACACCCCTCATCACCCAGAGAACACCATGCCCACAGTGAAGCATGGTTGTGGCAGCATCATGCTGTGGGGATGTTTTTCATCGGCAGGGACTGGGAAACTGGGACGAAGGTTCACCTTCCAGCAGGACAATGACCCTAAGCATACTGCTAAAGCAACACTCGAGTGGTTTAAGGGGAAACATTTAAATGTCTTGGAATGGCTTAGTCAAAGCCCAGACCTCAATCCAATTGAGAATCTGTGGTATGACTTAAAGATTGCTGTACACCAGCAGAACCCATCCATCTTGAAGGAGCTGGAGCAGTTTTGCCTTGAAGAATGGGCAAAAATCCCAGTGGCTAGATGTGCCAAGCTTATAGAGACATACCCCAAGAGACTTGCAGCTGTAATTGCTGCAAAAGGTGGCTCTACAAAGTATTGACTTTGGGGGGGGGGGGTGAATAGTTATGCACGCTCAAGTTTTCTGTTTTTTGTCTTATTTCTTGTTTGTTTCACAAGAAAAAATATTTTGCATCTTCAAAGTGGTAGGCATGTTGTGTAAATCAAATGATACAAACCCCCTAAAAATAATTTTTAATTCCAGGTTGTAAGGCAACAGAATAGCAAAAATGCCAAGGGGGGTGAATACTTTCGCAAGCCACTGTACACATTTTGGGGGTTACCCAACCATGACCCCCGGGACTATGTCTGCAAGACACCAACAGTCTTCACTAACATGTTCCCAAGCGGTAGTGTGAAACCTTTGGGAGGTACACACACACACACAGATACACACACACAGATACATTTTACATTTACATTTATGTCATTTAGCAGACGCTCTTATCCAGAGTGACTTACAAATTGGTGCATTCACCTTATAGCCAGTGGGACAACCACTTTTTTTTTTCTTTCTTTGGGGTGGGGTAAGGGGGGGTAGACAGATTACTTTATCCTATCCCAGGTATTCCTTAAAGAGGTGGGGTTTCAAGTGTCTCTGGAAGGTGGTGAGTGACTCCGCTGTCCTGGCGTCGTGAGGGAGCTTGTTCCACCATTGGGGTGCCAGAGCAGCGAACAGTTTTGACTGGGCTGAGCGGGAACTGTGCTTCCGCAGAGGTAGGGAGGCCAGCAGGCCAGAGGTGGATGAACGCAATGCCCTCGTTTGGGTGTAGGGTCTGATCAGAGCCTGAAGGTACGGAGGTGCCGTTCCCCTCACAGCTCCGTAGGCAAGCACCATGGTCTTGTAGCAGATGCGAGCTTCAACTGGAAGCCAGTGGAGTGTGCGGAGGAGCGGGGTGACGTGGGAGAACTTGGGAAGGTTGAACACCAGATACACACACACACAGATACACACACACAGATACACACACACACACACAGATACACACACACACAGATACACACACACACACAATCGATGTATTTAAACCGGGGGCGAGGTTAACACTTCCACTACAGCCCAATGTCACACTAAACATGGGAATGATGAATGCCCACCACAGGAGGCTGGTGACACCTTAATTGGGGAGGATGGGCTCGTGGTAACGGCTGGAGCGGAATCAGTGGAATGGTTTCAGATACATCAAACGAACCGTTCCAGACGTTATTATGAGCCAGTCTGCCCTGCTGCGCACAGACCCAATGGTCAGAGGAATACACACACACTCCAACCCCCAATGTCTCAAAAACATACAAATATTACATGACAGAACATCTGAGTCATCACTCAGACTAACCTAGGGGCATCGGAAACACACTGTGAATGAGGTACTGCTGATTTGATTTCTTTCTGAAAGTAACTTGTTGAGAAAGAGTCAGACAGACAGGTAGACAGACAGGTAGACAGACAGGTAGACAGACAGGTAGACAGACAGGTAGACAGACAGGTAGACAGACAGGCAGACAGGTAGGTAGACAGACAGGCAGACAGACAGGCAGACAGGTAGGTAGACAGACAGGCAGACAGACAGGTAGACAGACAGGTAGACAGACAGGTAGACAGACAGACAGACAGTAAGACAGACAGACAGACAGACAGACAGACAGACAGACAGACAGACAGACAGACAGACAGACAGACAGACAGACAGACAGACAGGCAGGCAGGCAGGCAGGCAGGCAGGCAGGCAGGCAGGCAGACAGGCAGACAGGCAGGCAGGCAGGCACACAGGCAGGCAGGCAGGCAGACAGACAAGCGGGCAGGCAGGCAGGCAGACCGTCTATATATAAAAAGCTACCTACCGACAGCGAGGTTAGCTATGAAGAAGTTAGTAACTGTCCTCAGCGTCTTGAAGCGATACACGACGTATATCACCAGAGAGTTACCCACTACTCCTAGTAGTATAATGGTACTGTAGGCTAGTATTAAAACCACCTGCACCCCTACTAGCTTAGTACTGTCCCCCAGTCCTGCCAGGGAGCTGTCCCCGTAACCCCCCGAGTCTCCCAAATCCAGGAGGGGAGTGTCCGTGTAAAGAGGCGGGAGGGGCGATGACTCTTCTGTGGGGGGGTCGTCGATGCCGGGGTCGTAGGCATGGTAGCCGGGGTATAGGTCATTGCCATGGAGACCGGTGTCGGAGAAGAAAAAGGATGCATCTTGGGAGATGTTGGCGGGAGAGAGGTAATCCATTTTTCTAGTTTCTCGTCACATGTCCGTCCGTCAGTCCGACGCACACAAAAGTGCACAATAAGCGAGAGCCTGGAAAGAAAAGATGTGAGAAGCAAATTGGTGAGTGTTAAGATGCCATGTGACACACATACATGTGGTTAGAGAGACAGTCACTGTGGCTGGGTGGTAACATGTGGTAACATGCTGAGACAGTCACTGTGGCTGGGTGGTAACATGTTGAGACAGTCACTGTGGCTGGGTGGAAACATGTTGAGACAGTCAGTGTGGCTGGGTGGTAACATGCTGAGATAGTCACTGTGGCTGAGTGGTAACATGTTGAGACAGTCTCTGTTACTATGTGTATGTGACAGTCACTGTGGATGGGGGAGGTATCATGTTGAGACAGTCACTGTGGATGGGTGGTAACACGTTGAGATAGTCACTATGGCTGGGTGGTAACAGAGACAGTCACTGTGGCTGGGTGGTAACAGAGACAGTCACTGTGGCTGGGTGGTAACATGTTGAGATAGTCACTGTGGCTGGGTTGTAACATGTTGAGATAGTCACTGTGAATGTGTGGTAACATGTTGAGACAGTCACTGTGGCTGGGTGGTAACATGTTGAGATAGTCACTGTGGCTGGGTGGTAACATGTTGAGACAGCCACTGTGGCTGGGTGGTAAAATGTTGAGACAGTCACTGTGGCTGGGTGGTAACATGTTGAGACTGTCACTGTGGCTGGGTGGTAAAATGCTGAGATAGTCACTGTGGCTGGGTGGTAACATGTTGAGACAGTCTCTGTTACTATGTGAATGTGACAGTCACTGTGGATGGGGGAGGTATCATGTTGAGACAGTCACTGTGGAAGGATGGTAACACGTTGAGACATTCACTATGGCTGGGTGGTAACAGAGACAGTCACTGTGGCTGGGTGGTAACAGAGACAGTCACTGTGGCTGGGTGGTAACAGAGACAGTCACTGTGGCTGGGTGGTAACATGTTGAGATAGTCAGTGTGGCTGGGTGGTAACATGCTGAGATAGTCACTGTGGCTGGGTGGTAACATGTTGAGACAGTCACTGTGGCTGGGTGGTAACATGTTGAGATAGTCACTGTGGCTGGGTGGTAACATGTTGAGACTGTCACTGTGGCTGAGTGGTAACATGTTGAGACAGTCACTGTGGCTGGGTGGTAACATGTTGAGACAGCCACTGTGGCTGGGTGGTAAAATGTTGAGACAGTCACTGTGGCTGGGTGGTAACATGTTGAGACTGTCACTGTGGCTGGGTGGTAACATGTTGAGACAGTCAAAGTGGCTGGGTGGTAACATGTTGAGAATGTCACTGTGGCTGGGTGGTAACATGTTGAGACAGCCACTGTGGCTGGGTGGTAAAATGTTGAGACAGTCAATGTGGCGGGTGGTAACATGTTGAGATAGTCACTGTGGCTGGGTGGTAACATGTTGTGACAGTCACTGTTGCTGGGTTGTAACATGTGGTAACAGAGACAGTCACTATGGCTGGGTGGAAACATGTTGAGATAGTCACTATGGCTGAGTGGTAACATTCTGAGATAGTCACTGTGGCTGGGTGGTAACATGTTGAGACAGTCTCTGTGGTTGGTTGGTAACAGAGACAGTCAATATGGCTGGGTGTTAACATTATGAGACAGTCACTGTGGCTGGGTGGTAACATGTTGTGACAGTAACTGTGGCTGGGTGGTAACATGTTGAGAAAGTCACTTTGGATGGGTGATAACAGAGACAGTCACTGTGGCTGGGTGGTAACATTATGAGACAGTCACTGTGGCTGGGTGGTAACATGTTGAGACAGTAACTGTGGCTGGGTGGTAACATGTTGAGCCAGTCACTGTTGCTGGGTGGTAACATGTGGTAACAGAGACAGTCACTGTTGCTGGGTGGTAACATGCTGAGACAGTCACTGTGGCTGGGTGGTAACATGTTGAGACAGTCACTGTGGCTTGGTGGTAACATGTTGAGACAGTCACTGTGGCTGGTTGGTAACATGTTGAGACAGTCACTGTGGCTGGGTGGTAACATGTTGAGATAGTCACTATGGCTGGGTGGTAACAGAGACAATCAGTGTGGCTGGGTGGTATCATTTTGAGATAGTCACTATGGCTGGGTGGTAACAGAGACAATCACTGTGGCTGGGTGGTAACATGTTGAGACAGTCACTGTGGCTGGGTGGTAACATGCTGAGATAGTCACTGTGGCTGGGTGGTAACATGTTGAGATAGTCACTGTGGCTGGGTGGTAACATGTTGAGACAGTCACTGTGGATGGGTGGTAACAGAGATAGTCACTGTGGCTGGGTGGTAACATGTTGAGACAGTCACTTTGGCTGTGTGGTAACATGTTGAGACAGTCACTGTGGCTGGGTGGTAACAGAGACAGTCACTGTGGCTGGGTGGTAACATGTTGAGACAGTCACTGTGGCTGGGTGTTAATATGCTGAGACAGTCACTGTGGCTGGGTGGTAACATGCTGAGATAGTCACTGTGGCTGGTTGGTAACAGAGACAGTCACTGTGGCTGGGTGGTAACATGTTGAGACAGTCACTGTGGCTGGGCGCTAACATGCTGAGATAGTCACTGACGCTGGGTGGTAACATGATGAGACAGTCAATGTGGCGGGTGGTAACATGCTGAGACAGTCACGGTGGCTGGGTGGTAACATGTTGAGAAAGTCACTGTGGCTGGGTGGTAACATGTTGAGATAGTCACTGTGGCGGGTGGTGACATGTCGAGATAGTCACTGTGGCTGGGTGGTAACATGTTGAGACAGTCACTGTGGCTGGGTGGTAACATGTTGAGACAGTCAATGTGGCGGGTGGTAACATGTTGAGACAGTCACTATGGCTGGATGGAAAAATGTTGAGACAGTCACTGTGGCTGGGTGGTAACATGTTGAGATAGTCACTGTGGCTGGGTGGTAACATGTTGAGATAGACAATGTGGCTGGGTGGTAACATGTTGAGACAGTCACTGTGGCTGGGTGGTAACATGTTGAGATAGACAATGTGGCTGGGTGGTAACATGTTGAGACAGTCACTATGGCTGGTTGGTAAAATGTTGAGACAGTCACTGTGGCTGGGTGGTAACATGTTGAGATAGTCACTGTGGCTGGGTGGTAACATGTTGAGACAGTCACTGTGGCTGGGTCTCTGTGGTAGGTTGGTAACAGAGACAGTCAATATGGCTGGGTGTTAACATTATGAGACAGTCACTGTGGCTGGGTGGTAACATGTTGTGAAAGTAACTGTGGCTGGGTGGTAACATGTTGAGACAGTCACTTTGGATGGGTGATAACAGAGACAGTCACTGTGGCTGGGTGGTAACATTATGAGACAGTCACTGTGGCTGGGTGGTAACATGTTGAGACAGTAACTGTGGCTGGGTGGTAACATGTTGAGACAGTCACTGTTGCTGGGTGGTAACATGATGAGACAGTCACTGTGGATGGGGGTGGTAACATGTTGAGACAGTTACTGTGGCTGGGTGGTAACATGTTGAGACAGTGACTGTGGATGGGTGGTAACATGCTGAGATAGTCACTGTGGCCGGGTGGTAACATGTTGAGACAGTCACTGTGGCTGGGTGGTAACATGTTGAGACAGTCACTGTGGCTGGGTAGTAACATGTTGAGACAGTCACTGTTGCTGGGTGGTAACATGCTGAGACAGTCACTGTGGCTGGGTGGTAACATGTTGAGACAGTCACTGTGGCTTGGTGGTAACATGTTGAGACAGTCACTGTGGCTGGTTGGTAACATGTTGAGACAGTCACTGTGGCTGGGTGGTAACATGTTGAGATAGTCACTATGGCTGGGTGGTAACAGAGACAATCAGTGTGGCTGGGTGGTATCATTTTGAGATAGTCACTATGGCTGGGTGGTAACAGAGACAATCACTGTGGCTGGGTGGTAACATGTTGAGACAGTCACTGTGGCTGGGTGGTAACATGCAGAGATAGTCACTGTGGCTGGGTGGTAACTTGTTGAGATAGTCACTGTGGCTGGGTGGTAACATGTTGACACAGTCACTGTGGATGGGTGGTAACAGAGATAGTCACTGTGGCTGGGAGGTAAAATGTTGAGACGGTCACTGTGGCTGTGTGGTAACATGTTGAGACAGTCACTGTGGCTGGGTGGTAACAGAGACAGTCACTGTGGCTGGGTGGTAACATGTTGAGACAGTCACTGTGGCTGGGTGCTAATATGCTGAGTCAGTCACTGTGGCTGGGTGGTAACATTTTGAGAGAGTCACTGTGGCTGGACACTAACATGCTGAGATAGTCACTGACGCTGGGTGGTAACATGATGAGACAGTCAATGTGGCGGGTGTTAACATGCTGAGACAGTCACGGTGGCTGGGTGGTAACATGTTGAGAAAGTCACTGTGGCTGGGTGGTAACATGTTGAGATAGTCACTGTGGCGGGTGGTGACATGTCTAGATAGTCACTGTTGCTGGGTGGTAACATGTTGAGATTGGCACTGTGGCTGGGTGCTAACATGCTGAGATAGTCACTGTGGATGGGCGGTAACATGTTGAGACATCACTGTGGCTGGGTGGTAACATGCTGAGACAGTCACTGTGGCTGGGTTGTAACAGAGACAGTCACTGTGGCTGGGTGGTAACATGTTGAGACATTCACTGTGGCTGGGTGGTAACATGTTGAGATAGTCACTTTGGATGGGTGGTAGCATGTTGAGACAGTCACTGTGGCTGGGTGGTAACATGCTGAGATAGTCACTGTGGCTGGGTTGTAACTGAGACAGTCACTGTGGATGGGTGGTAACATGTTGAGACAGTCACTGTGGCTGGGTGGTAACATGTTGAGACAGTCACTGTGGATGGGTGGTAACATGCTGAGATAGTCACTGTGGCCGGGTGGTAACATGTTGAGACAGTCACGGTGGCTGAGTAGTAACATGTTGAGATAGTCACTGTGGCTGGGTGGTAACAGAGAAAGTCACATTGGCTGGGTGGTAACATGTTGAGACAGTCACTGTGGATGGGTGGTATAATGTTGAGATAGTCAGTGTGGCTGGGTGGTTACATGATGAGAAAGTCACTGTGGAAAGGGGTGTTAACATGTTGAGACAGTCACTATGACTGAGTAGTAACATGCTGAGATAGTCACTGTGGCTGGGTGGTAACATGTTGAGGCAGTCACTGTGGCTGGGTGGTAACATGTTGAGACAGTCACTATGTTTGGGTGGTAACATGCTGAGATAGTCACTGTGGCTGGGTGGTAACATGTTGAGACAGTCACTATTACTGGTTGGTAACATGCTGAGATAGTCACTGTGGCTGGGTGGTAACATGTTGAGACAGTCACTGTGGCTGAGTGGTAACATGTTGAGACAGTCAGAGTGGATGGGTGGTATAATGTTGAGATAGTCACTGTGGCTGGGTGGTTACATGATGAGAAAGTCACTGTGGAAAGGGGTGTTAACATGTTGAGATAGTCACGGTGGCTGTGTGGTAACATGTTGAGACAGTCACTGTGGCTAATTGGTAACATGTTGAGACAGTCACTGTGGCTGGGTGCTAACATGCTGAGATAGTCACTGTGGCTGGGTGGTAACATGATGAGAAAGTCACTGTGGATAGGGGTGGTAACATGTTGAGATAGTCCCTGTGGCTGGGTGGTAACATGTTGAGACAGTCACTGTGGCTGAGTGGTAACATGTTGAGACAGTCACTGTGGATGGGTGGTAACATGCTGAGATAGTCACTGTGGCCGGGTGGTAACATGTTGAGACAGTCACTGTGGCTGGGTGGTAACATGTCGAGACAATCACTGTGGCTGGGTGGTAACATGTTGAGACAGTCATGGTGGCTGGTT
This sequence comes from Coregonus lavaretus, assembly GCF_964263955.1. Lineage (NCBI taxonomy): Eukaryota > Metazoa > Chordata > Actinopteri > Salmoniformes > Salmonidae > Coregonus > Coregonus lavaretus. Next base: position 141,834 of record NW_028163835.1, on the reverse strand, counting down.
GGTAACATGTTGAGGTAGTCACTGTGGCAGGGTGGTAACATGATGAGACAGTCACTGTGGCTGGGTGCTAAAATGCTGAGATAGTCACTGAGGCTGGGTGGTAACATGATTAGACAGTCACTGTGGATGGGTGGTAACATGCTGAGATAGTCACTGTGGCCGGGTGGTAACATGTTGAGACAGTCACGGTGAATGAGTGGTAACATGTTGAGATAGTCAAGGTGGCTGGGTGGTTACATGTTGAGACTGTCACTGTGGCTGGGTGGTAACAGAGACAGTCATACTGGCTGGGTGTTAACATTTTGAGACAGTCACTATGGCTGGGTGGTAACATGTTGAGAACGTCACTGTGGCTGGGTGGTAACATGTTGAGACAGTAACTGTGGCTGGGTGGTAACATGTTGTATCAGTCACTGTGGCTGGGTGGTAACATGTTGAGACAGTCACGGTGGCTGGGTGGTAACATGTTGAGGCTGTCACTGTGGCTGGGTGGTAACAGAGACAGTCATATTTGCTGGGAGGTAACATTTTGAGACTGTCACTATGGCTGGGTGGTAACATGTTGAGACAGTCACTGTGGCTGGGTGGGAAAATGTTGAGATAGTCACTGTGGCTGGTGGTAAAATGTTGAGACTGTCACTGTGGCTGGGTGTTAACATGTGAGACAATCACTGTGGTGGTAACATGCTGAGATAGCCTCTGTGGCTGGGTGGTAACATGTTGAAACAGTCACTGTGGCTGGGTGGTAACATGTTGAGACAGTCAATGTGGCTGGGTGGTAACATGTTGAGACAGTCACAGTGGCTGTGTGGTAACATGTTGAGATAGTCCCTGTGGCTGGGTGGTAACATGTTGAGACAGTCACTGTGGCTGAGTGGTAACATGTTGAGACAGTCACTGTGGATGGGTGGTAACATGCTGAGATAGTCACTGTGGCCGGGTGGTAACATGTTGAGACAGTCACTGTGGCTGGGTGGTAACATGTTGAGACAATCACTGTGGCTGGGTGGTAACATGTTGAGACAGTCATGGTGGCTGGTTGGTAACATGTTGAGACAGTCACTGTGGCAGGGTGGTAAAATGTTAAGATCGTGACGGTGGCTGGTTGGTAACATGTTGAGGTAGTCACTGTGGCTGGGTGGTAACATGATGAGACAGTCACTGTGGCTGGGTGCTAAAATGCTAAGATAGTCACTGAGGCTGGGTGGTAACATGATGAGACAGTCACTGTGGATGGGTGGTAACATGCTGAGATAGTCACTGTGGCCGGGTGGTAACATGTTGAGACAGTCACGGTGAATGAGTGGTAACATGTTGAGATAGTCAAGGTGGCTGGGTGGTTACATGTTGAGACTGTCACTGTGGCTGGGTGGTAACAGAGACAGTCATACTGGCTGGGTGTTAACATTTTGAGACAGTCACTATGGCTGGGTGGTAACATGTTGAGAACGTCACTGTGGCTGGGTGGTAACATGTTGAGACAGTAACTGTGGCTGGGTGGTAACATGTTGTATCAGTCACTGTGGCTGGGTGGTAACATGTTGAGACAGTCACGGTGGCTGGGTGGTAACATGTTGAGACTGTCACTGTGGCTGGGTGGTAACAGAGACAGTCATATTTGCTGGGAGGTAACATTTTGAGACTGTCACTATGGCTGGGTGGTAACATGTTGAGACAGTCACTGTGGCTGGGTGGTAAAATGTTGAGATAGTCACTGTGGCTGGGTGGTAAAATGTTGAGACTGTCACTGTGGCTGGGTGTTAACATGTGAGACAATCACTGTGGTGGTAACATGCTGAGATAGCCTCTGTGGCTGCGTGGTAACATGTTGAAACAGTCACTGTGGCTGGGTGGTAACATGTTGAGACAGTCAATGTGGCTGGGTGGTAACATGTTGAGACAGTCACAGTGGCTGTGTGGTAACATGTTGAGATAGTCACTGTGGATGGGTTGTAACAGAGAAAGTCACATTGGCTGGGTGGTAACATGTTGAGACAGTCACTGTGGCTGGGTGGTAACATGTTGAGACAGTCTCTATGGCTGGGTGGTAACATGTTGAGACAGTGACGGTGGCTGGTTGGTAACATGTTGAGAGAGTCACTGTGGCTGGGTGGTAACAGAGACAGTCACATTGGCTGGGTTGTAACATGTTGAGACAGTCACGGTGGCTGTGTGGTAATATGTTGAGAATGTCACGGTGGCTGGGTGGTAACATGTTGAGACAGTCACTGTGGCTGGATGGTAACATGTTGAGATAATCACTATGGTTGGGCGGTAACAGAGACAATCACTGTGGCTGGGTGGTAACATGTTGAGATCATCACGGTGGCTGGATGGTAACATGTTGAGACAGTCACTGTGGCTGGATGGTAACATGTTGAGACAGTCACTGTGGCTGGGTAGTAACATGTGGTAACAGAGACAGTCTTTGTGGCTGGGTGGTAACATGCTGAGACAGTCACTGTGGCTGGGTGGTAACATGTTGAGACAGTCACTGTGGCTGGGTGGTAACATGTTGAGACAGTCACTGTGGCTGGGTGGTAACATGTTGAGACAGTCACTGTGGCTGGGTGGTAACATGTTGAGACAGTCACTGTGGCTGGGTGGTAACATGTTGAGACAGTCTCTGTGGTTGGTTGGTAACAGAGACAGTCAATATGGCTGGGTGTTAACATTATGAGACAGTCACTGTGGCTGGGTGGTAACATGTTGTGACAGTAACTGTGGCTGGGTGGTAACATGTTGAGACAGTCACTTTGGATGGGTGATAACAGAGACAGTCACATTGGCTGGGTGGTAACATTATGAGACAGTCACTGTGGCTGTGTGGTAACATGTTGAGACAGTAACTGTGGCTGGGTGGTAACATGTTGAGACAGTCACTGTTGCTGGGTGGTAACATGATGAGACAGTCACTGTGGATGGGGGTGGTAACATGTTGAGACAGTCACTGTGGCTGGGTGGTAACATGTTGAGACAGTGACTGTGGATGGGTGGTAACATGCTGAGAAAGTCACTGTGGCCGGGTAGTAACATGTTGAGACAGTCACTGTGGCTGGGTGGTAACATGTTGAGACAGTCACTGTGGCTGGGTAGTAACATGTTGAGACAGTCACTGTGGCTGGGTGGTAACATGTTGAGACAGTCACTGTGGCTGGGTTGTAACATTTGGTAACAGAGACAGTCACTGTTGCTGGGTGGTAACATGCTGAGACAGTCACTGTGGCTGGGTGGTAACATGTTGAGACAGTCACTGTGGCTTGGTGGTAACATGTTGAGACAGTCACTGTGGCTGGTTGGTAACATGTTGAGACAGTCACTGTGGCTGGGTGGTAACATGTTGAGATAGTCACTATGGCTGGGTGGTAACAGAGACAATCAGTGTGGCTGGGTGGTATCATTTTGAGATAGTCACTATGGCTGGGTGGTAACAGAGACAATCACTGTGGCTGGGTGGTAACATGTTGAGACAGTCACTGTGGCTGGGTGGTAACATGCTGAGATAGTCACTGTGGCTGGGTGGTAACTTGTTGAGATAGTCACTGTGGCTGGGTGGTAACATGTTGAGACAGTCACTGTGGATGGGTGGTAACAGAGATAGTCACTTTGGCTGGGTGGTAAAATGTTGAGACAGTCACTGTGGCTGTGTGGTAACATGTTGAGACAGTCACTGTGGCTGGGTGGTAACAGAGACAGTCACTGTGGCTGGGTGGTAACATGTTGAGACAGTCACTGTGGCTGGGTGCTAATATGCTGAGACAGTCACTGTGGCTGGGTGGTAACATGCTGAGACAGTCACTGTGGCTGGGTGGTAACATGCTGAGATAGTCACTGTGGCTGGTTGGTAACAGAGACAGTCACTGTGGCTGGGTGGTAACATGTTGAGATAGTCACTGACGCTGGGTGGTAACATGATGAGACAGTCAATGTGGCGGGTGGTAACATGCTGAGACAGTCACGGTGGCTGGGTGGTTACATGTTGAGAAAGTCACTGTGGCTGGGTGGTAACATGTTGAGATAGTCACTGTGGCGGGTGGTGACATGTCGAGATAGTCACTGTTGCTGGGTGGTAACATGTTGAGATTGGCACTGTGGCTGGGTGCTAACATGCTGAGATAGTCACTGTGGATGGGCGGTAACATGTTGAGACATCACTGTGGCTGGGTGGTAACATGCTGAGACAGTCACTGTGGCTGGGTTGTAACAGAGACAGTCACTGTGGCTGGGTGGTAACATGTTGAGACATTCACTGTGGCTGGGTGGTAACATGCTGAGATAGTCACTGTGGATGGGTGGTAACATGTTGAGACAGTCACTGTGGCTGGGTGGTAACAGAGACAGTCACTGTGGCTGGGTGGTAACATGTTGAGACAGTCACTGTGGCTGGGTGCTAATATGCTGAGACAGTCACTGTGGCTGGGCACTAACATGCTGAGATAGTCACTGACGCTGGGTGGTAACATGATGAGACAGTCAATGTGGCGGGTGGTAACATGCTGAGACAGTCACGGTGGCTGGGTGGTAACATGTTGAGAAAGTCACTGTGGCTGGGTGGTAACATGTTGAGATAGTCACTGTGGCGGGTGGTGACATGTCGAGATAGTCACTGTTGCTGGGTGGTAACATGTTGAGATTGGCACTGTGGCTGGGTGCTAACATGCTGAGATAGTCACTGTGGATGGGCGCTAACATGATGAGACATCACTGTGGCTGGGTGGTAACATGCTGAGACAGTCACTGTGGCTGGGTTGTAACAGAGACAGTCACTGTGGCTGGGTGGTAACATGTTGAGACATTCACTGTGGCTGGGTGGTAACATGCTGAGATAGTCACTGTGTATGGGTTGTAACATGTTGAGACAGTCACTGTGGCTGGGTGGTAACATGCTGAGATAGTCACTGTGGCTGGGTTGTAACTGAGACAGTCACTGTGGATGGGTGGTAACATGTTGAGACAGTCACTGTAGCTGGGTGGTAACATGTTGAGACAGTCACTGTGGATGGGTGGTAACATGCTGAGATAGTCACTGTGGATGGGTGGTAACATGTTGAGACAGTCACTGTGGCTGGGTGGTAACAGAGACAGTCACTGTGGCTGGGTGGTAACATGTTGAGACAGTCACTGTGGCTGGGTGCTAATATGCTGAGACAGTCACTGTGGCTGGGTGGTAACATGCTGAGACAGTCACTGTGGCTGGGTGGTAACATGCTGAGATTGTCACTGTGGCTGGTTGGTAACAGAGACAGTCACTGTGGCTGGGTGGTAACATGTTGAGACAGTCACTCTGGCTGGGTGGTAACATGTTGAGACAGTCACTGTGGCTGGGCACTAACATGCTGAGATAGTCACTGACGCTGGGTGGTAACATGATGAGACAGTCAATGTGGTGGGTGGTAACATGCTGAGACAGTCACGGTGGCTGGGTGGTAACATGTTGAGAAAGTCACTGTGGCTGGGTGGTAACATGTTGAGATAGTCACTGTGGCGGGTGGTGACATGTCGAGATAGTCACTGTTGCTGGGTGGTAACATGTTGAGATTGGCACTGTGGCTGGGTGCTAACATGCTGAGATAGTCACTGTGGATGGGCGGTAACATGTTGAGACATCACTGTGGCTGGGTGGTAACATGCTGAGACAGTCACTGTGGCTGGGTTGTAACAGAGACAGTCACTGTGGCTGGGTGGTAACATGTTGAGACATTCACTGTGGCTGGGTGGTAACATGCTGAGATAGTCACTGTGGATGGGTGGTAACATGTTGAGACAGTCACTGTGGCTGGGTGGTAACAGAGACAGTCACTGTGGCTGGGTGGTAACATGTTGAGACAGTCACTGTGGCTGGGTGCTAATATGCTGAGACAGTCACTGTGGCTGGGCACTAACATGCTGAGATAGTCACTGACGCTGGGTGGTAACATGATGAGACAGTCAATGTGGCGGGTGGTAACATGCTGAGACAGTCACGGTGGCTGGGTGGTAACATGTTGAGAAAGTCACTGTGGCTGGGTGGTAACATGTTGAGATAGTCACTGTTGCTGGGTGGTAACATGTTGAGATTGGCACTGTGGCTGGGTGCTAACATGCTGAGATAGTCACTGTGGATGGGCGGTAACATGTTGAGACATCACTGTGGCTGGGTGGTAACATGCTGAGACAGTCACTGTGGCTGGGTTGTAACAGAGACAGTCACTGTGGCTGGGTGGTAACATGTTGAGACATTCACTGTGGCTGGGTGGTAACATGCTGAGATAGTCACTGTGGATGGGTTGTAACATGTTGAGACAGTCACTGTGGCTGGGTGGTAACATGCTGAGATAGTCACTGTGGCTGGGTTGTAACTGAGACAGTCACTGTGGATGGGTGGTAACATGTTGAGACAGTCACTGTAGCTGGGTGGTAACATGTTGAGACAGTCACTGTGGATGGGTGGTAACATGCTGAGATAGTCACTGTGGATGGGTGGTAACATGTTGAGACAGTCACTGTGGATGGGTGGTAACAGAGACAGTCACTGTGGCTGGGTGGTAACATGTTGAGACAGTCACTGTGGCTGGGTGCTAATATGCTGAGACAGTCACTGTGGCTGGGTGGTAACATGCTGAGACAGTCACTGTGGCTGGGTGGTAACATGCTGAGATTGTCACTGTGGCTGGTTGGTAACAGAGACAGTCACTGTGGCTGGGTGGTAACATGTTGAGACAGTCACTCTGGCTGGGTGGTAACATGTTGAGACAGTCACTGTGGCTGGGCACTAACATGCTGAGATAGTCACTGACGCTGGGTGGTAACATGATGAGACAGTCAATGTGGTGGGTGGTAACATGCTGAGACAGTCACGGTGGCTGGGTGGTAACATGTTGAGAAAGTCACTGTGGCTGGGTGGTAACATGTTGAGATAGTCACTGTGGCGGGTGGTGACATGTCGAGATAGTCACTGTTGCTGGGTGGTAACATGTTGAGATTGGCACTGTGGCTGGGTGCTAACATGCTGAGATAGTCACTGTGGATGGGCGGTAACATGTTGAGACATCACTGTGGCTGGGTGGTAACATGCTGAGACAGTCACTGTGGCTGGGTTGTAACAGAGACAGTCACTGTGGCTGGGTGGTAACATGTTGAGACATTCACTGTGGCTGGGTGGTAACATGCTGAGATAGTCACTGTGGATGGGGTGGTAACATGTTGAGACAGTCACTGTGGCTGGGTGGTAACATGCTGAGATAGTCACTGTGGCCGGGTGGTAACATGTTGAGACAGTCACGGTGGCTGAGTAGTAACATGTTGAGATAGTCACTGTGGCTGGGTGGTAACAGAGAAAGTCACTGTGGATGGGTGGTAACATGTTGAGACAGTCACTGTAGCTGGGTGGTAACATGTTGAGACAGTCAATGTGGATGGGTGGTAACATGCTGAGATAGTCACTGTGGCCGGGTGGTAACATGTTGAGACAGTCACGATGGCTGAGTAGTAACATGTTGAGATAGTCACTGTGGCTGGGTGGTAACAGAGAAAGTCACATTGGCTGGGTGGTAACATGTTGAGACAGTCACTATGGATGGGTGGTATAATGTTGAGATAGTCACTGTGGCTGGGTGGTTACATGATGAGAAAGTCACTGTGGAAAGGGGTGTTAACATGTTGAGACAGTCACTATGACTGAGTAGTAACATGCTGAGATAGTCACTGTGGCTGGGTGGTAACATGTTGAGGCAGTCACTGTGGCTGGGTGGTAACATGTTGAGACAGTCACTATGTTTAGGTGGTAACATGCTGAGATAGTCACTGTGGCTGGGTGGTAACATGTTGAGACAGTCACTATTACTGGTTGGTAACATGCTGAGATAGTCACTGTGGCTGGGTGGTAACATGTTGAGACAGTCACTGTGGCTGAGTGGTAACATGTTGAGACAGTCACTGTGGATGGGTGGTATAATGTTGAGATAGTCACTGTGGCTGGGTGGTTACATGATGAGAAAGTCACTGTGGAAAGGGGTGTTAACATGTTGAGATAGTCACGGAGGCTGTGTGGTAACATGTTGAGACAGTCACTGTGGCTGATTGGTAACATGTTGAGATAGTCACTGTGGCCGGGTGGTAACATGTTGAGACAGTCACTGTGGCTGGGTGGTAACATGTTGAGACAGTCACTGTGGCTGGGTGCTAACATGCTGAGATAGTCACTGTGGCTGGGTGGTAACATGATTAGAAAGTCACTGTGGATAGGGGTGGTAACATGTTGAGATAGTCCCTGTGGCTGGGTGGTAACATGTTGAGACAGTCACTGTGGCTGAGTGGTAACATGTTGAGACAGTCACTGTGGATGGGTGGTTACATGCTGAGATAGTCACTGTGGCCGGGTGGTAACATGTTGAGACAGTCACTGTGGCTGGGTGGTAACATGTCGAGACAATCACTGTGGCTGGGTGGTAACATGTTGAGACAGTCATGGTGGCTGGTTGTTAACATGTTGAGACAGTCACTGTGGCAGGGTGGTAAAATGTTAAGATCGTGACGGTGGCTGGTTGGTAACATGTTGAGGTAGTCACTGTGGCTGGGTGGTAACATGATGAGACAGTCACTGTGGCTGGGTGCTAAAATGCTGAGATAGTCACTAAGGCTGGGTGGTAACATGATGAGACAGTCACTGTGGATGGGTGGTAACATGCTGAGATAGTCACTGTGGCCGGGTGGTAACATGTTGAGACAGTCACGGTGAATGAGTGGTAACATGTTGAGATAGTCAAGGTGGCTGGGTGGTTACATGTTGAGACTGTCACTGTAGCTGGGTGGTAACAGAGACAGTCATACTGGCTGGGTGTTAACATTTTGAGACAGTCACTATGGCTGGGTGGTAACATGTTGTATCAGTCACTGTGGCTGGGTGGTAACATGTTGAGACAGTCACGGTGGCTGGGTGGTAACATGTTGAGACTGTCACTGTGGCTGGGTGGTAACAGAGACAGTCATTTTTGCTGGGAGGTAACATTTTGAGACTGTCACTATGGCTGGGTGGTAACATGTTGAGACAGTCACTGTGGCTGGGTGGTAAAATGTTGAGATAGTCACTGTGGCTGGGTGGTAAAATGTTGAGACTGTCACTGTGGCTGGGTGTTAACATGTGAGACAATCACTGTGGTGGTAACATGCTGAGATAGCCTCTGTGGCTGGGTGGTAACATGTTGAAACAGTCACTGTGGCTGGGTGGTAACATGTTGAGACAGTCAATGTGGCTGGGTGGTAACATGTTGAGACAGTCACAGTGGCTGTGTGGTAACATGTTGAGATAGTCACTGTGGATGGGTTGTAACAGAGAAAGTCACATTGGCTAGGTGGTAACCTGTTGAGACAGTCACTGTGGCTGGGTGGTAACATGTTGAGACAGTCTCTATGGCTGGGTGGTAACATGTTGAGACAGTGACGGTGGCTGGTTGGTAACATGTTGAGAGAGTCACTGTGGCTGGGTGGTTACAGAGACAGTCACATTGGCTGGGTTGTAACATGTTGAGAAAGTCACTGTGGTTGGGGGGTAACAGAGACAGTCACATTGGCTGGGTGGTAACATGTTGAGACAGTCACTGTGGCTGGGTGGTAACATGTTGAGACAGTCACTGTGGCTGGGTCGTAACATGTTGAGACAGTCACTCTGGCTAGGTGGTAATATGTTGAGATCGTCACGGTGGCTGGGTGGTAACATGTTGAGACAGTCACTATGGCTGGGTGGTAACATGTTGAGACAGTCACTATGGCTGGGTGGTAACATGTTGAGACATTCACTGTGGCTGGGTGGTAACAAAGACAGTTAAATTGGCTGGGTGGTAACATGTTGAGACAGTCACTATGGCTGGGTGGTAACATGTTGAGACATTCACTGTGGCTGGGTGGTAACAGAGACAGTTACATTGGCTGGGTGGTAACATGCTGATATAGTCTCTGTGGCTGGGTGGTAACATGTTGAAACATTCACTTTGGCTGGGTGGTAACATGTTGAGACAGTCAATGTGGCTGGGTGGTAACATGTTGAGAAAGTCACATTGGCTGGGTGGTAACATGTTGAGACAGTCACTGTGGCTGGGTGGTAACATGTTGAGACAGTGACAGTGGCTGGTTGGTATTATGTTTAGAGAGTCACTGTGGCTGGGTGGTAACAGAGACAGTCACATTGGTTGGGTTGTAACATGTTGAGAAAGTCACTGTGGCTGGGTGGTAACAGAGACAGTCACATTGGCTGGGTGGTAACATGTTGAGACAGTCACTGTGGCTGGGGTTGTAACAGAGAAAGTCAAATTGGCTGGGTGGTAACATGTTGAGATCGTCACGGTGGCTGGGTGGTAACATGTTGAGACAGTCACTGTGGCTGGGTGGTAACATGTTGAGACAGTCACTGTGGCTGGGTGGTAACATGTTGAGACAGTCACTATGGCTGGGTGGTAACATGTTGAGACAGTCACTGTGGCTGGGTGGTAACATGTTGAGACAGTCACTATGGCTGGGTGGTAACATGTTGAGACAGTCACTGTGGCTGGGTGGTAACATGTTGAGACAGTCACTGTGGCTGGGTGCTAACATGCTGAGATAGTCACTGTGGCTGGGTGGTAACATGATTAGAAAGTCACTGTGGATAGGGGTGGTAACATGTTGAGATAGTCCCTGTGGCTGGGTGGTAACATGTTGAGACAGTCACTGTGGCTGAGTGGTAACATGTTGAGACAGTCACTGTGGATGGGTGGTTACATGCTGAGATAGTCACTGTGGCCGGGTGGTAACATGTTGAGACAGTCACTGTGGCTGGGTGGTAACATGTCGAGACAATCACTGTGGCTGGGTGGTAACATGTTGAGACAGTCATGGTGGCTGGTTGTTAACATGTTGAGACAGTCACTGTGGCAGGGTGGTAAAATGTTAAGATCGTGACGGTGGCTGGTTGGTAACATGTTGAGGTAGTCACTGTGGCTGGGTGGTAACATGATGAGACAGTCACTGTGGCTGGGTGCTAAAATGCTGAGATAGTCACTAAGGCTGGGTGGTAACATGATGAGACAGTCACTGTGGATGGGTGGTAACATGCTGAGATAGTCACTGTGGCCGGGTGGTAACATGTTGAGACAGTCACGGTGAATGAGTGGTAACATGTTGAGATAGTCAAGGTGGCTGGGTGGTTACATGTTGAGACTGTCACTGTAGCTGGGTGGTAACAGAGACAGTCATACTGGCTGGGTGTTAACATTTTGAGACAGTCACTATGGCTGGGTGGTAACATGTTGTATCAGTCACTGTGGCTGGGTGGTAACATGTTGAGACAGTCACGGTGGCTGGGTGGTAACATGTTGAGACTGTCACTGTGGCTGGGTGGTAACAGAGACAGTCATTTTTGCTGGGAGGTAACATTTTGAGACTGTCACTATGGCTGGGTGGTAACATGTTGAGACAGTCACTGTGGCTGGGTGGTAAAATGTTGAGATAGTCACTGTGGCTGGGTGGTAAAATGTTGAGACTGTCACTGTGGCTGGGTGTTAACATGTGAGACAATCACTGTGGTGGTAACATGCTGAGATAGCCTCTGTGGCTGGGTGGTAACATGTTGAAACAGTCACTGTGGCTGGGTGGTAACATGTTGAGACAGTCACAGTGGCTGTGTGGTAACATGTTGAGATAGTCACTGTGGATGGGTTGTAACAGAGAAAGTCACATTGGCTAGGTGGTAACCTGTTGAGACAGTCACTGTGGCTGGGTGGTAACATGTTGAGACAGTCTCTATGGCTGGGTGGTAACATGTTGAGACAGTGACGGTGGCTGGGTGGTAACAGAGACAGTCATTTTTGCTGGGAGGTAACATTTTGAGACTGTCACTATGGCTGGGTGGTAACATGTTGAGACAGTCACTGTGGCTGGGTGGTAAAATGTTGAGATAGTCACTGTGGCTGGGTGGTAAAATGTTGAGACTGTCACTGTGGCTGGGTGTTAACATGTGAGACAATCACTGTGGTGGTAACATGCTGAGATAGCCTCTGTGGCTGGGTGGTAACATGTTGAAACAGTCACTGTGGCTGGGTGGTAACATGTTGAGACAGTCACAGTGGCTGTGTGGTAACATGTTGAGATAGTCACTGTGGATGGGTTGTAACAGAGAAAGTCACATTGGCTAGGTGGTAACCTGTTGAGACAGTCACTGTGGCTGGGTGGTAACATGTTGAGACAGTCTCTATGGCTGGGTGGTAACATGTTGAGACAGTGACGGTGGCTGGTTGGTAACATGTTGAGAGAGTCACTGTGGCTGGGTGGTTACAGAGACAGTCACATTGGCTGGGTTGTAACATGTTGAGAAAGTCACTGTGGTTGGGGGGTAACAGAGACAGTCACATTGGCTGGGTGGTAACATGTTGAGACAGTCACTGTGGCTGGGTGGTAACATGTTGAGACAGTCACTGTGGCTGGGTCGTAACATGTTGAGACAGTCACTCTGGCTAGGTGGTAATATGTTGAGATCGTCACGGTGGCTGGGTGGTAACATGTTGAGACAGTCACTATGGCTGGGTGGTAACATGTTGAGACAGTCACTATGGCTGGGTGGTAACATGTTGAGACATTCACTGTGGCTGGGTGGTAACAAAGACAGTTAAATTGGCTGGGTGGTAACATGTTGAGACAGTCACTATGGCTGGGTGGTAACATGTTGAGACATTCACTGTGGCTGGGTGGTAACAGAGACAGTTACATTGGCTGGGTGGTAACATGCTGATATAGTCTCTGTGGCTGGGTGGTAACATGTTGAAACATTCACTTTGGCTGGGTGGTAACATGTTGAGACAGTCAATGTGGCTGGGTGGTAACATGTTGAGAAAGTCACATTGGCTGGGTGGTAACATGTTGAGACAGTCACTGTGGCTGGGTGGTAACATGTTGAGACAGTGACAGTGGCTGGTTGGTATTATGTTTAGAGAGTCACTGTGGCTGGGTGGTAACAGAGACAGTCACATTGGTTGGGTTGTAACATGTTGAGAAAGTCACTGTGGCTGGGTGGTAACAGAGACAGTCACATTGGCTGGGTGGTAACATGTTGAGACAGTCACTGTGGCTGGGGTTGTAACAGAGAAAGTCAAATTGGCTGGGTGGTAACATGTTGAGATCGTCACGGTGGCTGGGTGGTAACATGTTGAGACAGTCACTGTGGCTGGGTGGTAACATGTTGAGACAGTCACTGTGGCTGGGTGGTAACATGTTGAGACAGTCACTATGGCTGGGTGGTAACATGTTGAGACAGTCACTGTGGCTGGGTGGTAACATGTTGAGACAGTCACTATGGCTGGGTGGTAACATGTTGAGACAGTCACTGTGGCTGGGTGGTAACATGTTGAGACAGTCACTAAGGCTGGGTGGTAACATGTTGAGACAGTCACTATGGCTGGGTGGTAACATGTTGAGACAGTCACTGTGGCTGGGTGGTAACATGTTGAGACAGTCACTTTGGATGGGTGGTAACATGTTGAGACAGTCAATATGGCTGGGTGGTAACATGTTGAGACAGTCACTGTGGCTGGGTGGTAACATGTTGAGACAGTCACTATGGCTGGGTGGTAACATGTTGAGACAGTCACTATGGCTGGGTGGTAACATGTTGAGACAGTCACTGTGGCTGGGTGGTAACATGTTGAGACAGTCACTGTGGCTGGGTGGTAACATGTTGAGACATTCACTGTGGCTGGGTGGTAACATGTTGAGACAGTCACTGTGGCTGGGTGGTAACATGTTGAGACAGTCAATGTGGCTGGGTGGTAAAATGTTGAGACAGTCACAGTGGCTGGGTGGTAACATGTTGAGACAGTCACTATGGCTGGGTGGTAACATGTTGAGACAGTCACTGTGGCTGGGTGGTAACATGTTGAGACAGTCACTGTGGCTGGGTGGTAACATGTTGAGACAGTCACTGTGGCTGGGTGGTAACATGTTGAGACAGTCACTGTGGCTGGGTGGTAACATGTTGAGACAGTCAATGTGGCTGGGTGGTAAAATGTTGAGACAGTCACAGTGGCTGGGTGGTAACATGTTGAGACAGTCACTGTGGCTGGGTTGTAACAGAGAAAGTCACATTGGCTGGGTGGTAACATGTTGAGACAGTCACTGTGGCTGGTTGGTAACATGTTGAGACAGTCACTGTGGCTGGGTAGTAACATGCTGAGATAGTCACTATGGCTGGTTGGTAACATGTTGAGAGAGTCATTGTGGCTGGGTGGTAAGAGAGATAGTCACATTGGCTGGGTTGTAACATGTTGAGAAAATCACTGTGGCTGGGGGGTAACAGAGACAGACACATTGGCTGGGTGGTAACATGTTGAGACAGTCACTGTGGCTGGGTGGTAACATGTTGAGACAGTCACTGTGGCTGGGTCATAACATGTTGAGACATTCACTGTGGCTGGTTGGTAACATGTTGAGATCGTCACGGTGGCTGGGTGGTAACATGTTGAGACAGTCACTGTGGCTGGGTGGTAACATGTTGAGACAGTCACTGTGGATGGGTGGTAACATGTTGAGACAGTCACTATGGCTGGGTGGTAACATGTTGAGACAGTCACTGTGGCTGGGTGGTAACATGTTGAGACAGTCACTGTGGCTGGGTGGTAAAATGTTGAGACAGTCACTATGGCTGGGTGGTAACATGTTGAGACATTCACTGTGGCTGGGTGGTAACAAAGACAGTTACATTGGCTGGGTGGTAACATGTTGAGACAGTCACTATGGCTGGGTGGTAACATGTCGAGACAGTCACTGTGGCTGCGTGGTAATAAAGACAGTTACATTGGCTGGGTGGTAACATGTTGAGACAGTCACTATGGCTGGGTGGTAACATGTTGAGACATTCACTGTGGCTGGGTGGTAACATGTTGAGACAGTCACTATGGCTGGGTGGTAACAAAGACAGTTACATTGGCTGGGTGGTAACATGTTGAGACAGTCACTGTGGCTGGGTTGTAACATGTGGTAACAGAGACAGTCACTGTTGCTGGGTGGTAACATGCTGAGACAGTCACTGTGGCTGGGTGGTAACATGTTGAGACAGTCACTGTGGCTTGGTGGTAACATGTTGAGACAGTCACTGTGGCTGGTTGGTAACATGTTGAGACAGTCACTGTGGCTGGGTGGTAACATGTTGAGATAGTCACTATGGCTGGGTGGTAACAGAGACAATCAGTGTGGCTGGGTGGTATCATTTTGAGATAGTCACTATGGCTGGGTGGTAACAGAGACAATCACTGTGGCTGGGTGGTAACATGTTGAGACAGTCACTGTGGCTGGGTGGTAACATGCTGAGATAGTCACTGTGGCTGGGTGGTAACTTGTTGAGATAGTCACTGTGGCTGGGTGGTAACATGTTGAGACAGTCACTTTGGATGGGTGGTAACAGAGATAGTCACTTTGGCTGGGTGGTAAAATGTTGAGACAGTCACTGTGGCTGTGTGGTAACATGTTGAGACAGTCACTGTGGCTGGGTGGTAACAGAGACAGTCACTGTGGCTGGGTGGTAACATGTTGAGACAGTCACTGTGGCTGGGTGCTAATATGCTGAGACAGTCACTGTGGCTGGGTGGTAACATGCTGAGACAGTCACTGTGGCTGGGTGGTAACATGCTGAGATAGTCACTGTGGCTGGTTGGTAACAGAGACAGTCACTGTGGCTGGGTGGTAACATGTTGAGATAGTCACTGACGCTGGGTGGTAACATGATGAGACAGTCAATGTGGCGGGTGGTAACATGCTGAGACAGTCACGGTGGCTGGGTGGTTACATGTTGAGAAAGTCACTGTGGCTGGGTGGTAACATGTTGAGATAGTCACTGTGGCGGGTGGTGACATGTCGAGATAGTCACTGTTGCTGGGTGGTAACATGTTGAGATTGGCACTGTGGCTGGGTGCTAACATGCTGAGATAGTCACTGTGGATGGGCGGTAACATGTTGAGACATCACTGTGGCTGGGTGGTAACATGCTGAGACAGTCACTGTGGCTGGGTTGTAACAGAGACAGTCACTGTGGCTGGGTGGTAACATGTTGAGACATTCACTGTGGCTGGGTGGTAACATGCTGAGATAGTCACTGTGGATGGGTGGTAACATGTTGAGACAGTCACTGTGGCTGGGTGGTAACATGTTGAGACAGTCACTGTGGCTGGGTGCTAATATGCTGAGACAGTCACTGTGGCTGGGCACTAACATGCTGAGATAGTCACTGACGCTGGGTGGTAACATGATGAGACAGTCAATGTGGCGGGTGGTAACATGCTGAGACAGTCACGGTGGCTGGGTGGTAACATGTTGAGAAAGTCACTGTGGCTGGGTGGTAACATGTTGAGATAGTCACTGTGGCGGGTGGTGACATGTCGAGATAGTCACTGTTGCTGGGTGGCAACATGTTGAGATTGGCACTGTGGCTGGGTGCTAACATGCTGAGATAGTCACTGTGGATGGGCGGTAACATGATGAGACATCACTGTGGCTGGGTGGTAACATGCTGAGACAGTCACTGTGGCTGGGTTGTAACAGAGACAGTCACTGTGGCTGGGTGGTAACATGTTGAGACATTCACTGTGGCTGGGTGGTAACATGCTGAGATAGTCACTGTGGATGGGTTGTAACATGTTGAGACAGTCACTGTGGCTGGGTGGTAACATGCTGAGATAGTCACTGTGGCTGGGTTGTAACTGAGACAGTCACTGTGGATGGGTGGTAACATGTTGAGACAGTCACTGTAGCTGGGTGGTAACATGTTGAGACAGTCACTGTGGATGGGTGGTAACATGCTGAGATAGTCACTGTGGATGGGTGGTAACATGTTGAGACAGTCACTGTGGCTGGGTGGTAACAGAGACAGTCACTGTGGCTGGGTGGTAACATGTTGAGACAGTCACTGTGGCTGGGTGCTAATATGCTGAGACAGTCACTGTGGCTGGGTGGTAACATGCTGAGACAGTCACTGTGGCTGGGTGGTAACATGCTGAGATTGTCACTGTGGCTGGTTGGTAACAGAGACAGTCACTGTGGCTGGGTGGTAACATGTTGAGACAGTCACTCTGGCTGGGTGGTAACATGTTGAGACAGTCACTGTGGCTGGGCACTAACATGCTGAGATAGTCACTGACGCTGGGTGGTAACATGATGAGACAGTCAATGTGGTGGGTGGTAACATGCTGAGACAGTCACGGTGGCTGGGTGGTAACATGTTGAGAAAGTCACTGTGGCTGGGTGGTAACATGTTGAGATAGTCACTGTGGCGGGTGGTGACATGTCGAGATAGTCACTGTTGCTGGGTGGTAACATGTTGAGATTGGCACTGTGGCTGGGTGCTAACATGCTGAGATAGTCACTGTGGATGGGCGGTAACATGTTGAGACATCACTGTGGCTGGGTGGTAACATGCTGAGACAGTCACTGTGGCTGGGTTGTAACAGAGACAGTCACTGTGGCTGGGTGGTAACATGTTGAGACATTCACTGTGGCTGGGTGGTAACATGCTGAGATAGTCACTGTGGATGGGTGGTAACATGTTGAGACAGTCACTGTGGCTGGGTGGTAACAGAGACAGTCACTGTGGCTGGGTGGTAACATGTTGAGACAGTCACTGTGGCTGGGTGCTAATATGCTGAGACAGTCACTGTGGCTGGGCACTAACATGCTGAGATAGTCACTGACGCTGGGTGGTAACATGATGAGACAGTCAATGTGGCGGGTGGTAACATGCTGAGACAGTCACAGTGGCTGGGTGGTAACATGTTGAGAAAGTCACTGTGGCTGGGTGGTAACATGTTGAGATAGTCACTGTGGCGGGTGGTGACATGTCGAGATAGTCACTGTTGCTGGGTGGTAACATGTTGAGATTGGCACTGTGGCTGGGTGCTAACATGCTGAGATAGTCACTGTGGATGGGCGGTAACATGTTGAGACATCACTGTGGCTGGGTGGTAACATGCTGAGACAGTCACTGTGGCTGGGTTGTAACAGAGACAGTCACTGTGGCTGGGTGGTAACATGTTGAGACATTCACTGTGGCTGGGTGGTAACATGCTGAGATAGTCACTGTGGATGGGTTGTAACATGTTGAGACAGTCACTGTGGCTGGGTGGTAACATGCTGAGATAGTCACTGTGGCTGGGTTGTAACTGAGACAGTCACTGTGGATGGGTGGTAACATGTTGAGACAGTCACTGTAGCTGGGTGGTAACATGTTGAGACAGTCACTGTGGATGGGTGGTAACATGCTGAGATAGTCACTGTGGATGGGTGGTAACATGTTGAGACAGTCACTGTGGCTGGGTGGTAACAGAGACAGTCACTGTGGCTGGGTGGTAACATGTTGAGACAGTCACTGTGGCTGGGTGCTAATATGCTGAGACAGTCACTGTGGCTGGGTGGTAACATGCTGAGACAGTCACTGTGGCTGGGTGGTAACATGCTGAGATTGTCACTGTGGCTGGTTGGTAACAGAGACAGTCACTGTGGCTGGGTGGTAACATGTTGAGACAGTCACTCTGGCTGGGTGGTAACATGTTGAGACAGTCACTGTGGCTGGGCACTAACATGCTGAGATAGTCACTGACGCTGGGTGGTAACATGATGAGACAGTCAATGTGGTGGGTGGTAACATGCTGAGACAGTCACGGTGGCTGGGTGGTAACATGTTGAGAAAGTCACTGTGGCTTGGTGGTAACATGTTGAGATAGTCACTGTGGCGGGTGGTGACATGTCGAGATAGTCACTGTTGCTGGGTGGTAACATGTTGAGATTGGCACTGTGGCTGGGTGCTAACATGCTGAGATAGTCACTGTGGATGGGCGGTAACATGTTGAGACATCACTGTGGCTGGGTGGTAACATGCTGAGACAGTCACTGTGGCTGGGTTGTAACAGAGACAGTCACTGTGGCTGGGTGGTAACATGTTGAGACATTCACTGTGGCTGGGTGGTAACATGCTGAGATAGTCACTGTGGATGGGGTGGTAACATGTTGAGACAGTCACTGTGGCTGGGTGGTAACATGCTGAGATAGTCACTGTGGCCGGGTGATAACATGTTGAGACAGTCACGGTGGCTGAGTAGTAACATGTTGAGATAGTCACTGTGGCTGGGTGGTAACAGAGAAAGTCACTGTGGATGGGTGGTAACATGTTGAGACAGTCACTGTAGCTGGGTGGTAACATGTTGAGACAGTCAATGTGGATGGGTGGTAACATGCTGAGATAGTCACTGTGGCCGGGTGGTAACATGTTGAGACAGTCACGGTGGCTGAGTAGTAACATGTTGAGATAGTCACTGTGGCTGGGTGGTAACAGAGAAAGTCACATTGGCTGGGTGGTAACATGTTGAGACAGTCACTATGGATGGGTGGTATAATGTTGAGATAGTCACTGTGGCTGGGTGGTTACATGATGAGAAAGTCACTGTGGAAAGGGGTGTTAACATGTTGAGACAGTCACTATGACTGAGTAGTAACATGCTGAGATAGTCACTGTGGCTGGGTGGTAACATGTTGAGGCAGTCACTGTGGCTGGGTGGTAACATGTTGAGACAGTCACTATGTTTAGGTGGTAACATGCTGAGATAGTCACTGTGGCTGGGTGGTAACATGTTGAGACAGTCACTATTACTGGTTGGTAACATGCTGAGATAGTCACTGTGGCTGGGTGGTAACATGTTGAGACAGTCACTGTGGCTGAGTGGTAACATGTTGAGACAGTCACTGTGGATGGGTGGTATAATGTTGAGATAGTCACTGTGGCTGGGTGGTTACATGATGAGAAAGTCACTGTGGAAAGGGGTGTTAACATGTTGAGATAGTCACGGAGGCTGTGTGGTAACATGTTGAGACAGTCACTGTGGCTGATTGGTAACATGTTGAGATAGTCACTGTGGCCGGGTGGTAACATGTTGAGACAGTCACTGTGGCTGGGTGGTAACATGTTGAGACAGTCACTGTGGCTGGGTGCTAACATGCTGAGATAGTCACTGTGGCTGGGTGGTAACATGATTAGAAAGTCACTGTGGATAGGGGTGGTAACATGTTGAGATAGTCCCTGTGGCTGGGTGGTAACATGTTGAGACAGTCACTGTGGCTGAGTGGTAACATGTTGAGACAGTCACTGTGGATGGGTGGTTACATGCTGAGATAGTCACTGTGGCCGGGTGGTAACATGTTGAGACAGTCACTGTGGCTGGGTGGTAACATGTCGAGACAATCACTGTGGCTGGGTGGTAACATGTTGAGACAGTCATGGTGGCTGGTTGTTAACATGTTGAGACAGTCACTGTGGCAGGGTGGTAAAATGTTAAGATCGTGACGGTGGCTGGTTGGTAACATGTTGAGGTAGTCACTGTGGCTGGGTGGTAACATGATGAGACAGTCACTGTGGCTGGGTGCTAAAATGCTGAGATAGTCACTAAGGCTGGGTGGTAACATGATGAGACAGTCACTGTGGATGGGTGGTAACATGCTGAGATAGTCACTGTGGCCGGGTGGTAACATGTTGAGACAGTCACGGTGAATGAGTGGTAACATGTTGAGATAGTCAAGGTGGCTGGGTGGTTACATGTTGAGACTGTCACTGTGGCTGGGTGGTAACAGAGACAGTCATACTGGCTGGGTGTTAACATTTTGAGACAGTCACTATGGCTGGGTGGTAACATGTTGTATCAGTCACTGTGGCTGGGTGGTAACATGTTGAGACAGTCACGGTGGCTGGGTGGTAACATGTTGAGACTGTCACTGTGGCTGGGTGGTAACAGAGACAGTCATTTTTGCTGGGAGGTAACATTTTGAGACTGTCACTATGGCTGGGTGGTAACATGTTGAGACAGTCACTGTGGCTGGGTGGTAAAATGTTGATATAGTCACTGTGGCTGGGTGGTAAAATGTTGAGACTGTCACTGTGGCTGGGTGTTAACATGTGAGACAATCACTGTGGTGGTAACATGCTGAGATAGCCTCTGTGGCTGGGTGGTAACATGTTGAAACAGTCACTGTGGCTGGGTGGTAACATGTTGAGACAGTCAATGTGGCTGGGTGGTAACATGTTGAGACAGTCACAGTGGCTGTGTGGTAACATGTTGAGATAGTCACTGTGGATGGGTTGTAACAGAGAAAGTCACATTGGCTAGGTGGTAACCTGTTGAGACAGTCACTGTGGCTGGGTGGTAACATGTTGAGACAGTCTCTATGGCTGGGTGGTAACATGTTGAGACAGTGACGGTGGCTGGTTGGTAACATGTTGAGAGAGTCACTGTGGCTGGGTGGTAACAGAGACAGTCACATTGGCTGGGTTGTAACATGTTGAGAAAGTCACTGTGGTTGGGGGGTAACAGAGACAGTCACATTGGCTGGGTGGTAACATGTTGAGACAGTCACTGTGGCTGGGTGGTAACATGTTGAGACAGTCACTGTGGCTGGGTCGTAACATGTTGAGACAGTCACTCTGGCTAGGTGGTAATATGTTGAGATCGTCACGGTGGCTGGGTGGTAACATGTTGAGACAGTCACTATGGCTGGGTGGTAACATGTTGAGACAGTCACTATGGCTGGGTGGTAACATGTTGAGACATTCACTGTGGCTGGGTGGTAACAAAGACAGTTAAATTGGCTGGGTGGTAACATGTTGAGACAGTCACTATGGCTGGGTGGTAACATGTTGAGACATTCACTGTGGCTGGGTGGTAACAGAGACAGTTACATTGGCTGGGTGGTAACATGCTGAGATAGTCTCTGTGGCTGGGTGGTAACATGTTGAAACATTCACTTTGGCTGGGTGGTAACATGTTGAGACAGTCAATGTGGCTGGGTGGTAACATGTTGAGAAAGTCACATTGGCTGGGTGGTAACATGTTGAGACAGTCACTGTGGCTGGGTGGTAACATGTTGAGACAGTGACAGTGGCTGGTTGGTATTATGTTTAGAGAGTCACTGTGGCTGGGTGGTAACAGAGACAGTCACATTGGTTGGGTTGTAACATGTTGAGAAAGTCACTGTGGCTGGGTGGTAACAGAGACAGTCACATTGGCTGGGTGGTAACATGTTGAGACAGTCACTGTGGCTGGGGTTGTAACAGAGAAAGTCAAATTGGCTGGGTGGTAACATGTTGAGATCGTCACGGTGGCTGGGTGGTAACATGTTGAGACAGTCACTGTGGCTGGGTGGTAACATGTTGAGACAGTCACTGTGGCTGGGTGGTAACATGTTGAGACAGTCACTATGGCTGGGTGGTAACATGTTGAGACAGTCACTGTGGCTGGGTGGTAACATGTTGAGACAGTCACTATGGCTGGGTGGTAACATGTTGAGACAGTCACTGTGGCTGGGTGGTAACATGTTGAGACAGTCACTATGGCTGGGTGGTAACATGTTGAGACAGTCACTATGGCTGGGTGGTAACATGTTGAGACAGTCACTGTGGCTGGGTGGTAACATGTTGAGACAGTCACTGTGGCTGGGTGGTAACATGTTGAGACAGTCAATATGGCTGGGTGGTAACATGTTGAGACAGTCACTGTGGCTGGGTGGTAACATGTTGAGACAGTCACTATGGCTGGGTGGTAACATGTTGAGACAGTCACTATGGCTGGGTGGTAACATGTTGAGACAGTCACTGTGGCTGGGTGGTAACATGTTGAGACAGTCACTGTGGCTGGGTGGTAACATGTTGAGACATTCACTGTGGCTGGGTGGTAACAAAGACAGTTACATTGGCTGGGTGGTAACATGTTGAGACAGTTACTATGGCTGGGTGGTAACATGTTGAGACAGTCACTGTGGCTGGGTGGTAACATGTTGAGACAGTCACTGTGGCTGGGTGGTAACATGTTGAGACAGTCACTGTGGCTGGGTGGTAACATGTTGAGACAGTCACTGTGGCTGGGTGGTAACATGTTGAGACAGTCAATGTGGCTGGGTGGTAAAATGTTGAGACAGTCACAGTGGCTGGGTGGTAACATGTTGAGACAGTCACTGTGGCTGGGTTGTAACAGAGAAAGTCACATTGGCTGGGTGGTAACATGTTGAGACAGTCACTGTGGCTGGTTGGTAACATGTTGAGACAGTCACTGTGGCTGGGTAGTAACATGCTGAGATAGTCACTATGGCTGGTTGGTAACATGTTGAGAGAGTCATTGTGGCTGGGTGGTAAGAGAGATAGTCACATTGGCTGGGTTGTAACATGTTGAGAAAATCACTGTGGCTGGGGGGTAACAGAGACAGACACATTGGCTGGGTGGTAACATGTTGAGACAGTCACTGTGGCTGGGTGGTAACATGTTGAGACAGTCACTGTGGCTGGGTCATAACATGTTGAGACATTCACTGTGGCTGGTTGGTAACATGTTGAGATCGTCACGGTGGCTGGGTGGTAACATGTTGAGACAGTCACTGTGGCTGGGTGGTAACATGTTGAGACAGTCACTGTGGATGGGTGGTAACATGTTGAGACAGTCACTATGGCTGGGTGGTAACATGTTGAGACAGTCACTGTGGCTGGGTGGTAACATGTTGAGACAGTCACTGTGGCTGGGTGGTAAAATGTTGAGACAGTCACTATGGCTGGTTGGTAACATGTTGAGACATTCACTGTGGCTGGGTGGTAACAAAGACAGTTACATTGGCTGGGTGGTAACATGTTGAGACAGTCACTATGGCTGGGTGGTAACATGTCGAGACAGTCACTGTGGCTGCGTGGTAATAAAGACAGTTACATTGGCTGGGTGGTAACATGTTGAGACAGTCACTATGGCTGGGTGGTAACATGTTGAGACATTCACTGTGGCTGGGTGGTAACATGTTGAGACAGTCACTATGGCTGGGTGGTAACAAAGACAGTTACATTGGCTGGGTGGTAACATGTTGAGACAGTCACTGTGGCTGGGTGGTAACAAAGACAGTTACATTGGCTGGGTGGTAACAAAGACAGTTACATTGGCTGGGTGGTAACATGTTGAGACGGTCACTGTGGCTGGGTGGTAACATGTTGAGACAGTCACTATGGCTGGGTGGTAACAAAGACAGTTACATTGGCTGGGTGGTAACATGTTGAGACGGTCACTGTGGCTGGGTGGTAACATGTTGAGACAGTCACTATGGCTGGGTGGTAACAAAGACAGTTACATTGGCTGGGTGGTAACATGTTGAGACAGTCACTGTGGCTGGGTGGTAACATGTTGAGACCGTCACTATGGCTGGGTGGTAACATGTTGAGACAGTCACTGTGGCTGGGTGGTAACATGTTGAGACAGTCACTATGGCTGGGTGGTAACATGTTGAGACAGTCACTGTGGCTGCGTGGTAACAAAGACAGTTACATTGGCTGGGTGGTAACATGTTGAGACAGTCACTGTGGCTGGGTTGTAACATGTTGAGACAGTCACTGTGGCTGGGTGGTAACATGTTGAGACGGTCACTATGGCTGGGTGGTAACATGTTGAGACAGTCACGTTGGCTGGGTTGTAACATGTTGAGAAAGTCACTGTGGCTGGGTGGTAACAGAGACAGTCACATTGGCTGGGTGGTAACATGTTGAGACAGTCACTGTGTCTGGGTGGTAACATGTTGAGACAGTCACTGTGGCTGGGTCGTAACATGTTGAGACAGTCACTGTGGCTAGGTGGTAACATGTTGAGATCGTCACGGTGGCTGGGTGGTAACATGTTGAGACAGTCACTGTGGCTGGGTGGTAACATGTTGAGACAGTCAATGTGGCTGGGTGGTAAAATGTTGAGACAGTCACAGTGGCTGGGTGGTAACATGTTGAGACAGTCACTGTGGCTGGGTTGTAACAGAGAAAGTCACATTGGCTGGGTGGTAACATGTTGAGACAGTCACTGTGGCTGGTTGGTAACATGTTGAGACAGTCACTGTGGCTGGGTAGTAACATGCTGAGATAGTCACTGTGGCTGGTTGGTAACATGTTGAGAGAGTCATTGTGGCTGGGTGGTAAGAGAGATAGTCACATTGGCTGGGTTGTAACATGTTGAGAAAATCACTGTGGCTGGGGGGTAACAGAGACAGACACATTGGCTGGGTGGTAACATGTTGAGACAGTCACTGTGGCTGGGTGGTAACATGTTGAGACAGTCACTGTGGCTGGGTCATAACATGTTGAGACATTCACTGTGGCTGGGTCGTAACATGTTGAGACAGTCACTGTGGCTAGGTGGTAACATGTTGAGATCGTCACGGTGGCTGGGTGGTAACATGTTGAGACAGTCACTGTGGCTGGGTGGTAACATGTTGAGACAGTCAATGTGGCTGGGTGGTAAAATGTTGAGACAGTCACAGTGGCTGGGTGGTAACATGTTGAGACAGTCACTGTGGCTGGGTTGTAACAGAGAAAGTCACATTGGCTGGGTGGTAACATGTTGAGACAGTCACTGTGGCTGGTTGGTAACATGTTGAGACAGTCACTGTGGCTGGGTAGTAACATGCTGAGATAGTCACTGTGGCTGGTTGGTAACATGTTGAGAGAGTCATTGTGGCTGGGTGGTAAGAGAGATAGTCACATTGGCTGGGTTGTAACATGTTGAGAAAATCACTGTGGCTGGGGGGTAACAGAGACAGACACATTGGCTGGGTGGTAACATGTTGAGACAGTCACTGTGGCTGGGTGGTAACATGTTGAGACAGTCACTGTGGCTGGGTCATAACATGTTGAGACATTCACTGTGGCTGGTTGGTAACATGTTGAGATCGTCACGGTGGCTGGGTGGTAACATGTTGAGACAGTCACTGTGGCTGGGTGGTAACATGTTGAGACAGTCACTGTGGATGGGTGGTAACATGTTGAGACAGTCACTATGGCTGGGTGGTAACATGTTGAGACAGTCACTTTGGCTGGGTGGTAACATGTTGAGACAGTCACTGTGGCTGGGTGGTAAAATGTTGAGACAGTCACTATGGCTGGGTGGTAACATGTTGAGACATTCACTGTGGCTGGGTGGTAACAAAGACAGTTACATTGGCTGGGTGGTAACATGTTGAGACAGTCACTATGGCTGGGTGGTAACATGTCGAGACAGTCACTGTGGCTGCGTGGTAATAAAGACAGTTACATTGGCTGGGTGGTAACATGTTGAGACAGTCACTATGGCTGGGTGGTAACATGTTGAGACATTCACTGTGGCTGGGTGGTAACATGTTGAGACAGTCACTATGGCTGGGTGGTAACAAAGACAGTTACATTGGCTGGGTGGTAACATGTTGAGACAGTCACTGTGGCTGGGTGGTAACAAAGACAGTTACATTGGCTGGGTGGTAACAAAGACAGTTACATTGGCTGGGTGGTAACATGTTGAGACGGTCACTGTGGCTGGGTGGTAACATGTTGAGACAGTCACTATGGCTGGGTGGTAACAAAGACAGTTACATTGGCTGGCTGGTAACATGTTGAGACGGTCACTGTGGCTGGGTGGTAACATGTTGAGACAGTCACTATGGCTGGGTGGTAACAAAGACAGTTACATTGGCTGGGTGGTAACATGTTGAGACAGTCACTGTGGCTGGGTGGTAACATGTTGAGACAGTCACTATGGCTGGGTGGTAACATGTTGAGACAGTCACTGTGGCTGGGTGGTAACATGTTGAGACAGTCACTATGGCTGGGTGGTAACATGTTGAGACAGTCACTGTGGCTGCGTGGTAACAAAGACAGTTACATTGGCTGGGTGGTAACATGTTGAGACAGTCACTGTGGCTGGGTTGTAACATGTTGAGACAGTCACTGTGGCTGGGTGGTAACATGTTGAGACGGTCACTATGGCTGGGTGGTAACATGTTGAGACAGTCACGTTGGCTGGGTTGTAACATGTTGAGAAAGTCACTGTGGCTGGGTGGTAACAGAGACAGTCACATTGGCTGGGTGGTAACATGTTGAGACAGTCACTGTGTCTGGGTGGTAACATGTTGAGACAGTCACTGTGGCTGGGTCGTAACATGTTGAGACAGTCACTGTGGCTAGGTGGTAACATGTTGAGATCGTCACGGTGGCTGGGTGGTAACATGTTGAGACAGTCACTGTGGCTGGGTGGTAACATGTTGAGACAGTCACTGTGGCTGGGTGGTAACAGAGACAGTCACATTGGCTGGGTTGTAACATGTTGAGAAAGTCACTGTGGCTGGGTGGTAACAGAGACAGTCACATTGGCTGGGTGGTAACATGTTGAGACAGTCACTGTGGCTGGGTGGTAACATGTTGAGACAGTCACTGTGGCTGGGTGGTAACATGTTGAGACAGTCACTATGGCTGGGTGGTAACATGTTGAGACAGTCACTGTGGCTGGGTGGTAACATGTTGAGACAGTCACTATGGCTGAGTGGTAACAAAGACAGTTACATTGGCTGGGTGGTAACATGTTGAGACAGTCACTATGGCTGGGTGGTAACATGTTGAGACATTCACTGTGAATGGATGGTAACAAAGACAGTTACATTGGCTTGGTGGTAACATGTTGAGACAGTCACTATGGCTGGGTGGTAACAAAGACAGTTACATTTACTGGGTGGTAACATGTTGAGACAGTCACTGTGGCTGGGTGGTAACATGTTGAGACATTCACTGTGGCTGGGTGGTAAC
Organism: Coregonus lavaretus; assembly: GCF_964263955.1. Classification (NCBI taxonomy): domain Eukaryota; kingdom Metazoa; phylum Chordata; class Actinopteri; order Salmoniformes; family Salmonidae; genus Coregonus; species Coregonus lavaretus. The sequence goes on along the minus strand of NW_028163835.1, from coordinate 114,248 downwards.
ATGTTGAGACAGTCACTGTGGCTGGGTGGTTACAAAGACAGTTACATTTACTGGGTGGTAACATGTTGAGACAGTCACTATGGCTGGGTGGTAACATGTCGAGACAGTCACTGTGGCTGGGTGGTAACAAAGACAGTTACATTTACTGGGTGGTAACATGTTGAGACAGTCACTATGGCTGGGTGGTAACATGTCGAGACAGTCACTATGGCTGGGTGGTAACATGTCGAGACAGTCACTGTGGCTGGGTGGTAACAAAGACAGTTACATTGGCTGGGTGGTAACATGTTGAGATAGTCACTGTGGTTGGGTGGTAACATGTTGAGACAGTCATTGTGGCTGGGTGGTAACATGTTGAGACAGTCACTGTGGCTGGGTGGTAACATGTTGAGACATTCACTGTGGCTGGGTGGTAACATGTTGAGACAGTGACAGTGGCTGGTTGGTAACATGTTGAGAGAGTCACTGTGGCTGGGTGGTAACAGAGACAGTCACATTGGCTGGGTGGTAACATGTTGAGACAGTCACTGTGGCTGGGTGGTAACATGTTGAGACAGTCACTATGGATGGGTGGTAACATGTTGAGACAGTCACGGTGGCTGGGTGGTAACATGTTGAGATCGTCACAGTGGCTGGGTGGTAACATGTTGAGATAGTCACTGTGGCTGGGTGGTAACATGTTGAGACAGTCACTGTGACTGGGTGGTAACATGTTGAGACAGTCACTATGGCTGGTTGGTAACATGTTGAGACAGTCACTGTGGCTGGGTGGTAACATGTTGAGACAGTCACTGTGGCTAGGTGGTAACATGTTGAGACAGTCACTATGGCTGGGTGGTAACATGTTGAGACAGTCACTATGGCTGGGTGGTAACATGTTGAGACAGTCACTGTGGCTGGTTGGTAACAAAGACAGTTACATTGGCTGGGTGGTAACATGTTGAGACAGTCACTTTGTCTGGGGGGTAACATGTTGAGACAGTCACTGTGGCTGGGTGGTAACATGTTGAGACAGTCACTATGGCTGGGTGCTAACAAAGACAGTTACATTGGCTGGGTGGTAACATGTTGAGACATTCACTGTGAATGGGTGGTAACAAAGACAGTTACATTGGCTGGGTGGTAACATGTTGAGATAGTCACTGTGGCTGGGTGGTAACATGTTGAGACAGTCACTGTGGCTGGGTGGTAACATGTTGAGACATTCACTGTGGCTGGGTGGTAACATGTTGAGACAGTGACAGTGGCTGGTTGGTAACATGTTGAGACAGTCACTGTGGCTGGGTGGTAACATGTTGAGACAGTCACTGTGGCTGGGTGGTAACATGTTGAGACATTCAATGTGGCTGGGTGGTAACATGTTGAGACAGTGACAGTGGCTGGTTGGTAACATGTTGAGACATTCACTGTGGCTGGGTGGTAACATGTTGAGACAGTCACTGTGGCTGGGTGGTAACATGTTGAGACAGTCACTGTGGCTGGGTGGTAACATGTTGAGACAGTCACTATGGCTGGGTGGTAACATGTCGAGACAGTCACTGTGGCTGGGTGGTAACAAAGATAGTTACATTGGCTGGGTGGTAACATGTTGAGATAGTCACTGTGGCTGGGTGGTAACATGTTGAGACAGTCACTGTGGCTGGGTGGTAACATGTTGAGACATTCACTGTGGCTGGGTGGTAACATGTTGAGACAGTGACAGTGGCTGGTTGGTAACATGTTGAGAGAGTCACTGTGGCTGGGTGGTAACATGTTGAGACAGTGACAGTGGCTGGTTGGTAACATGTTGAGACATTCACTGTGGCTGGGTGGTAACATGTTGAGACAGTCACTGTGGCTGGGTGGTAACATGTTGAGACAGTCACTGTGGCTGGGTGGTAACATGTTGAGACAGTCACTGTGGCTGGGTGGTAACATGTTGAGACAGTCACTATGGCTGGGTGGTAACATGTCGAGACAGTCACTGTGGCTGGGTGGTAACAAAGATAGTTACATTGGCTGGGTGGTAACATGTTGAGATAGTCACTGTGGTTGGGTGGTAACATGTTGAGACAGTCACTGTGGCTGGGTGGTAACATGTTGAGACAGTCACTGTGGCTGGGTGGTAACATGTTGAGACATTCACTGTGGCTGGGTGGTAACATGTTGAGACAGTGACAGTGGCTGGTTGGTAACATGTTGAGAGAGTCACTGTGGCTGGGTGGTAACAGAGACAGTCACATTGGCTGGGTTGTAACATGTTGAGAAAGTCACTGTGGCTGGGTGGTAACAGAGACAGTCACATTGGCTGGGTGGTAACATGTTGAGACAGTCACTGTGGCTGGGTGGTAACATGTTGAGACAGTCACTATGGATGGGTGGTAACATGTTGAGACAGTCACGGTGGCTAGGTGGTAACATGTTGAGATCGTCACGGTGGCTGGGTGGTAACATGTTGAGACAGTCACTGTGGCTGGGTGGTAACATGTTGAGACATTCACTGTGACTGGGTGGTAACATGTTGAGACAGTCACTATGGCTGGGTGGTAACATGTTGAGACAGTCACTGTGGCTGGGTGGTAACATGTTGAGACAGTCACTGTGGCTAGGTGGTAACATGTTGAGACAGTCACTATGGCTGGGTGGTAACATGTTGAGACAGTCACTATGGCTGGGTGGTAACATGTTGAGACAGTCACTGTGGCTGGTTGGTAACAAAGACAGTTACATTGGCTGGGTAGTAACATGTTGAGACAGTCACTGTGGCTAGGTGGTAACATGTTGAGACAGTCACTATGGCTGGGTGGTACCATGTTGAGACAGTCACTATGGCTGGGTGGTAACATGTTGAGACAGTCACTGAGGCTGGTTGGTAACAAAGACAGGTACATTGGCTGGGTGGTAACATGTTGAGACAGTCACTTTGTCTGGGGGGTAACATGTTGAGACAGTCACTGTGGCTGGGTGGTAACATGTTGAGACAGTCACTATGGCTGGGTGGTAACATGATGAGACAGTCACTTTGTCTGGGGGGTAACATGTTGAGACAGTCACTGTGGCTGGGTGCTAACATGTTGAGACATTCACTTTGGCTGGGTGGTAACAAAGACAGTTACATTGGCTGGGTGGTAACATGTTGAGACAGTCACTGTGGCTGGGTGGTAACATGTTGAGACAGTCACTGTGGCTGGGTGGTAACAAAGACAGTTACATTGGCTGGGTGGTAACATGTTGAGATAGTCACTGTGGTTGGGTGGTAACATGTTGAGACAGTCACTGTGGCTGGGTGGTAACATGTTGAGACAGTCACTGTGGCTGGGTGGTAACATGTTGAGACATTCACTGTGGCTGGGTGGTAACATGTTGAGACAGTGACAGTGGCTGGTTGGTAACATGTTGAGAGAGTCACTGTGGCTGGGTGGTAACAGAGACAGTCACATTGGCTGGGTTGTAACATGTTGAGAAAGTCACTGTGGCTGGGTGGTAACAGAGACAGTCACATTGGCTGGGTGGTAACATGTTGAGACAGTCACTGTGGCTGGGTGGTAACATGTTGAGACAGTCACTATGGGGATGGGTGGTAACATGTTGAGACAGTCACGGTGGCTGGGTGGTAACATGTTGAGATCGTCACGGTGGCTGGGTGGTAACATGTTGAGACAGTCACTGTGGCTGGGTGGTAACATGTTGAGACAGTCACTGTGACTGGGTGGTAACATGTTGAGACAGTCACTATGGCTGGGTGGTAACATGTTGAGACAGTCACTGTGGCTGGGTGGTAACATGTTGAGACAGTCACTGTGGCTAGGTGGTAACATGTTGAGACAGTCACTATGGCTGGGTGGTAACATGTTGAGACAGTCACTATGGCTGGGTGGTAACATGTTGAGACAGTCACTGTGGCTGGTTGGTAACAAAGACAGTTACATTGGCTGGGTGGTAACATGTTGAGACAGTCACTTTGTCTGGGGGGTAACAGAGACAGTCACTGTGGCTTGGTGGTAACATGATGAGACAGTCACTATGGCTGGGTGGTAACATGTTGAGACAGTCACTGTGGCTGGTTGGTAACAAAGACAGTTACATTGGCTGGGTGGTAACATGTTGAGACAGTCACTTTGTCTGGGGGGTAACATGCTGAGATAGTCACTGTGGCCGGGTGGTAACATGATGAGACAGTCACTGTGGATGGGGGTGGTAACATGTTGAGACAGTCACTATGGATGGGTGGTAACATGTTGAGACAGTCAAGGTGGCTGGGTGGTAACATGTTGAGACTGTCACTGTGGCTGGGTGTTAACAGAGACAGTCATATTGGCTGGGTGGTAACATTTTGAGATAGTCACTGTGGCTGGGTGGTAAAATGTTGAGACTGTCACTGTGGCTGGGTGTTAACATGTGAGACAGTAACTGTGGTGGTAACATGCTGAGATAGTCTCTGTGGCTGGGTGGTAACATGTTGAGACAGTCAATGTGTCTGGGTGGTAACATGTTGAGACAGTCACAGTGTCTGGGTGGTAACATGTTGAGACAGTCACTGTGGCTGGGTAGTAACAGAGAAAGTCACATTGGCTGGGTGGGAACATGTTGAGACAGTCACTGTGGCTGGTTGGTAACATGTTGAGACAGTCACTCTGGCTGGGTGGGAACATGTTGAGACAGTCACTGTGGCTGGTTGGTAACATGTTGAGAGAGTCACTGTGGCTGGGTGGTAACAGAGACAGTCACATTGGCTGGGTTGTAACATGTTGAGAAAGTCACTGTGGCTGGGTGGTAACAGAGACAGTCACATTGGCTGGGTGGTAACATGTTGAGACAGTCACTGTGGCTAGGTGGTAACATGTTGAGACAGTCACTGTGGCTGGGTGGTAACATGTTGAGACAGTCACTGTGGCTTGGTGGTAACATGATGAGATAGTCACTGTGGCCGGGTGGTAACATGATGAGACAGTCACTGTGGATGGGGGTGGTAACATGTTGAGACAGTCACTATGGATGGGGTGGTAACATGTTGAGACAGTCACGGTGGCTGGGTAGTAACATGTTGAGACTGTCACTGTGGCTGGGTGTTAACAGAGATAGTCATATTGGCTGGGTGGTAACATTTTGAGATAGTCACTGTGGCTGGGTGGTAAAATGTTGAGACTGTCACTGTGGCTGGGTGTTAACATGTGAGACAGTAACTGTGGTGGTAACATGCTGAGATAGTCTCTGTGGCTGGGTGGTAACATGTTGAGACAGTCAATGTGTCTGGGTGGTAACATGTTGAGACAGTCACAGTGTCTGGGTGGTAACATGTTGAGACAGTCACTGTGGCTGGGTGGTAACATGTTGAGACAGTCACTATGGCTGGGTGGTAACATGTTGAGACAGTCACTATGGCTGGGTGGTAACATGTTGAGACAGTCACTGTGGCTGGTTGGTAACAAAGACAGTTACATTGGCTGGGTGGTAACATGTTGAGACAGTCACTTTGTCTGGGGGGTAACAGAGACAGTCACTGTGGCTTGGTGGTAACATGTTGAGACAGTCACTATGGCTGGGTGGTAACATGTTGAGACAGTCACTGTGGCTGGTTCGTAACAAAGACAGTTACATTGGCTGGGTGGTAACATGTTGAGACAGTCACTTTGTCTGGGGGGTAACATGCTGAGATAGTCACTGTGGCCGGGTGGTAACATGTTGAGACAGTCACTATGGATGGGTGGTAACATGTTGAGACAGTCACGGTGGCTGGGTGGTAACATGTTGAGACTGTCACTGTGGCTGGGTGTTAACAGAGACAGTCATATTGGCTGGGTGGTAACATTTTGAGATAGTCACTGTGGCTGGGTGGTAAAATGTTGAGACTGTCACTGTGGCTGGGTGTTAACATGTGAGACAGTAACTGTGGTGGTAACATGCTGAGATAGTCTCTGTGGCTGGGTGGTAACATGTTGAGACAGTCAATGTGTCTGGGTGGTAACATGTTGAGACAGTCACAGTGTCTGGGTGGTAACATGTTGAGATAGTCACTGTGGTTGGGTGGTAACATGTTGAGACAGTCACTGTGGCTGGGTGGTCACATGTTGAGACAGTCACGGTGGCTGGGTGGTAACATGTTGAGACTGTCACTGTGGCTGATTGGTAACATGTTGAGACAGTCACTATGGCTGGGTTGTAACATGTTGAGACAGTCACTGTGGCTGGGTGGTAACAGAGACTGTCACATTGGCTGGGTGGTAACATGTTGAGACAGTCACTGTGGCTGGGTGGTAACATGTTGAGACAGTCACTGTGGCTGGCTGGTAACATGTTGAGACAGTCGATGTGGCTGGGTGGTAACATGTTGAGACAGTCACAGTGGCTGGGTGGTAACATGTTGAGACAGTCACTGTGGCTGGGTTGTAACAGAGACAGTCACATTGGCTGGGTGGTAACATGTTGAGACAGTCACTGTGGCTGGTTGGTAACATGTTGAGACAGTCACTGTGGCTGGGTGGTAACATGCTGAGATAGTCACTGTGGCTGGTTGGTAACATGTTGAGAGAGTCACTGTGGCTGGGTGGTAACAGAGACAGTCACATTGGCTGGGTTGTAACATGTTGAGAAAGTCACTGTTGCTGGGTGGTAACAGAGACAGTCACATTGGCTGGGTGGTAACATGTTGAGACAGTCACTGTGGCTGGGTGGTAACATGTTGAGACATTCACTGTGGCTAGGTGGTAACATGTTGAGATCGTCACGGTGGCTGGGTGGTAACATGTTGAGACAGTCACTGTGGCTGGGTGGTAACATGTTGAGACAGTCACTGTGGCTGGGTGGTAACATGTTGAGACAGTCACTATGGCTGGGTGGTAACATGTTGAGACAGTCACTGTGGCTGGGTGGTAACATGTTGAGACAGTCACTATGGCTGGGTGGTAACATGTTGAGACAGTCACTGTGGCTGCGTGGTAACAAAGACAGTTACATTGGCTGGGTGGTAACATGTTGAGACAGTCACTGTGGCTGGGTTGTAACATGTTGAGACAGTCACTGTGGCTGGGTGGTAACATGTTGAGACGGTCACTATGGCTGGGTGGTTACATGTTGAGACAGTCACGTTGGCTGGGTTGTAACATGTTGAGAAAGTCACTGTGGCTGGGTGGTAACAGAGACAGTCACATTGGCTGGGTGGTAACATGTTGAGACAGTCACTGTGTCTGGGTGGTAACATGTTGAGACAGTCACTGTGGCTGGGTCGTAACATGTTGAGACAGTCACTGTGGCTAGGTGGTAACATGTTGAGATCGTCACGGTGGCTGGGTGGTAACATGTTGAGACAGTCACTGTGGCTGGGTGGTAACATGTTGAGACAGTCACTGTGGCTGGGTGGTAACAGAGACAGTCACATTGGCTGGGTTGTAACATGTTGAGAAAGTCACTGTGGCTGGGTGGTAACAGAGACAGTCACATTGGCTGGGTGGTAACATGTTGAGACAGTCACTGTGGCTGGGTGGTAACATGTTGAGACAGTCACTGTGGCTGGGTGGTAACATGTTGAGACAGTCACTATGGCTGGGTGGTAACATGTTGAGACAGTCACTGTGGCTGGGTGGTAACATGTTGAGACAGTCACTATGGCTGAGTGGTAACAAAGACAGTTACATTGGCTGGGTGGTAACATGTTGAGACAGTCACTATGGCTGGGTGGTAACATGTTGAGACATTCACTGTGAATGGATGGTAACAAAGACAGTTACATTGGCTTGGTGGTAACATGTTGAGACAGTCACTATGGCTGGGTGGTAACAAAGACAGTTACATTTACTGGGTGGTAACATGTTGAGACAGTCACTGTGGCTGGGTGGTAACATGTTGAGACATTCACTGTGGCTGGGTGGTAACATGTTGAGACAGTCACTGTGGCTGGGTGGTAACAAAGACAGTTACATTTACTGGGTGGTAACATGTTGAGACAGTCACTATGGCTGGGTGGTAACATGTCGAGACAGTCACTGTGGCTGGGTGGTAACAAAGACAGTTAGATTTACTGGGTGGTAACATGTTGAGACAGTCACTATGGCTGGGTGGTAACATGTCGAGACAGTCACTATGGCTGGGTGGTAACATGTCGAGACAGTCACTGTGGCTGGGTGGTAACAAAGACAGTTACATTGGCTGGGTGGTAACATGTTGAGATAGTCACTGTGGTTGGGTGGTAACATGTTGAGACAGTCACTGTGGCTGGGTGGTAACATGTTGAGACAGTCACTGTGGCTGGGTGGTAACATGTTGAGACATTCACTGTGGCTGGGTGGTAACATGTTGAGACAGTGACAGTGGCTGGTTGGTAACATGTTGAGAGAGTCACTGTGGCTGGGTGGTAACAGAGACAGTCACATTGGCTGGGTTGTAACATGTTGAGAAAGTCACTGTGGCTGGGTGTTAACATGTGAGACAGTAACTGTGGTGGTAACATGCTGAGATAGTCTCTGTGGCTGGGTGGTAACATGTTGAGACAGTCAATGTGTCTGGGTGGTAACATGTTGAGACAGTCACAGTGTCTGGGTGGTAACATGTTGAGACAGTCACTGTGGCTGGGTGGTAACATGTTGAGACAGTCACTATGGCTGGGTGGTAACATGTTGAGACAGTCACAGTGTCTGGGTGGTAACATGTTGAGACAGTCACTGTGGCTGGGTGGTAACATGTTGAGACAGTCACTATGGCTGGGTGGTAACATGTTGAGACAGTCACTATGGCTGGGTGGTAACATGTTGAGACAGTCACTGTGGCTGGTTGGTAACAAAGACAGTTACATTGGCTGGGTGGTAACATGTTGAGACAGTCACTTTGTCTGGGGGGTAACAGAGACAGTCACTGTGGCTTGGTGGTAACATGTTGAGACAGTCACTATGGCTGGGTGGTAACATGTTGAGACAGTCACTGTGGCTGGTTCGTAACAAAGACAGTTACATTGGCTGGGTGGTAACATGTTGAGACAGTCACTTTGTCTGGGGGGTAACATGCTGAGATAGTCACTGTGGCCGGGTGGTAACATGTTGAGACAGTCACTATGGATGGGTGGTAACATGTTGAGACAGTCACGGTGGCTGGGTGGTAACATGTTGAGACTGTCACTGTGGCTGGGTGTTAACAGAGACAGTCATATTGGCTGGGTGGTAACATTTTGAGATAGTCACTGTGGCTGGGTGGTAAAATGTTGAGACTGTCACTGTGGCTGGGTGTTAACATGTGAGACAGTAACTGTGGTGGTAACATGCTGAGATAGTCTCTGTGGCTGGGTGGTAACATGTTGAGACAGTCAATGTGTCTGGGTGGTAACATGTTGAGACAGTCACAGTGTCTGGGTGGTAACATGTTGAGATAGTCACTGTGGTTGGGTGGTAACATGTTGAGACAGTCACTGTGGCTGGGTGGTCACATGTTGAGACAGTCACGGTGGCTGGGTGGTAACATGTTGAGACTGTCACTGTGGCTGATTGGTAACATGTTGAGACAGTCACTATGGCTGGGTTGTAACATGTTGAGACAGTCACTGTGGCTGGGTGGCAACAGAGACTGTCACATTGGCTGGGTGGTAACATGTTGAGACAGTCACTGTGGCTGGGTGGTAACATGTTGAGACAGTCACTGTGGCTGGCTGGTAACATGTTGAGACAGTCGATGTGGCTGGGTGGTAACATGTTGAGACAGTCACAGTGGCTGGGTGGTAACATGTTGAGACAGTCACTGTGGCTGTGTTGTAACAGAGACAGTCACATTGGCTGGGTGGTAACATGTTGAGACAGTCACTGTGGCTGGTTGGTAACATGTTGAGACAGTCACTGTGGCTGGGTGGTAACATGCTGAGATAGTCACTGTGGCTGGGTGGTAACATGTTGAGACAGTGACAGTGGCTGGGTGGTAACATGTTGAGAGAGTCACTGTGGCTGGGTGGTAACAGAGACAGTCACATTGGCTGGGTTGTAACATGTTGAGAAAGTCACTGTTGCTGGGTGGTAACAGAGACAGTCACATTGGCTGGGTGGTAACATGTTGAGACAGTCACTGTGGCTGGGTGGTAACATGTTGAGACATTCACTGTGGCTAGGTGGTAACATGTTGAGATCGTCACGGTGGCTGGGTGGTAACATGTTGAGACAGTCACTGTGGCTGGGTGGTAACATGTTGAGACAGTCACTATGGCTGGGTGGTAACATGTTGAGACAGTCACTGTGGCTGGGTGGTAACATGTTGAGACAGTCACTATGGCTGGGTGGTAACATGTTGAGACAGTCACTGTGGCTGCGTGGTAACAAAGACAGTTACATTGGCTGGGTGGTAACATGTTGAGACAGTCACTGTGGCTGGGTTGTAACATGTTGAGACAGTCACTGTGGCTGGGTGGTAACATGTTGAGACGGTCACTATGGCTGGGTGGTAACATGTTGAGACAGTCACGTTGGCTGGGTTGTAACATGTTGAGAAAGTCACTGTGGCTGGATGGTAACAGAGACAGTCACATTGGCTGGGTGGTAACATGTTGAGACAGTCACTGTGTCTGGGTGGTAACATGTTGAGACAGTCACTGTGGCTGGGTCGTAACATGTTGAGACAGTCACTGTGGCTAGGTGGTAACATGTTGAGATCGTCACGGTGGCTGGGTGGTAACATGTTGAGACAGTCACTGTGGCTGGGTGGTAACATGTTGAGACAGTCACTGTGGCTGGGTGGTAACAGAGACAGTCACATTGGCTGGGTTGTAACATGTTGAGAAAGTCACTGTGGCTGGGTGGTAACAGAGACAGTCACATTGGCTGGGTGGTAACATGTTGAGACAGTCACTGTGGCTGGGTGGTAACATGTTGAGACAGTCACTGTGGCTGGGTGGTAACATGTTGAGACAGTCACTATGGCTGGGTGGTAACATGTTGAGACAGTCACTGTGGCTGGGTGGTAACATGTTGAGTCAGTCACTATGGCTGAGTGGTAACAAAGACAGTTACATTGGCTGGGTGGTAACATGTTGAGACAGTCACTATGGCTGGGTGGTAACATGTTGAGACATTCACTGTGAATGGATGGTAACAAAGACAGTTACATTGGCTTGGTGGTAACATGTTGAGACAGTCACTATGGCTGGGTGGTAACAAAGACAGTTACATTTACTGGGTGGTAACATGTTGAGACAGTCACTGTGGCTGGGTGGTAACATGTTGAGACATTCACTGTGGCTGGGTGGTAACATGTTGAGACAGTCACTGTGGCTGGGTGGTAACAAAGACAGTTACATTTACTGGGTGGTAACATGTTGAGACAGTCACTATGGCTGGGTGGTAACATGTCGAGACAGTCACTGTGGCTGGGTGGTAACAAAGACAGTTAGATTTACTGGGTGGTAACATGTTGAGACAGTCACTATGGCTGGGTGGTAACATGTCGAGACAGTCACTATGGCTGGGTGGTAACATGTCGAGACAGTCACTGTGGCTGGGTGGTAACAAAGACAGTTACATTGGCTGGGTGGTAACATGTTGAGATAGTCACTGTGGTTGGGTGGTAACATGTTGAGACAGTCACTGTGGCTGGGTGGTAACATGTTGAGACAGTCACTGTGGCTGGGTGGTAACATGTTGAGACATTCACTGTGGCTGGGTGGTAACATGTTGAGACAGTGACAGTGGCTGGTTGGTAACATGTTGAGAGAGTCACTGTGGCTGGGTGGTAACAGAGACAGTCACATTGGCTGGGTTGTAACATGTTGAGAAAGTCACTGTGGCTGGGTGGTAACAGAGACAGTCACATTGGCTGGGTGGTAACATGTTGAGACAGTCACTGTGGCTGGGTGGTAACATGTTGAGACAGTCACTATGGATGGGTGGTGACATGTTGTGACAGTCACGGTGGCTGGGTGGTAACATGTTGAGATCGTCACAGTGGCTGGGTGGTAACATGTTGAGACAGTCACTGTGGCTGGGTGGTAACATGTTGAGACAGTCACTGTGACTGGGTGGTAACATGTTGAGACAGTCACTATGGCTGGGTGGTAACATGTTGAGACAGTCACTGTGGCTGGGTGGTAACATGTTGAGACAGTCACTGTGGCTAGGTGGTAACATGTTGAGACAGTCACTATGGCTGGGTGGTAACATGTTGAGACAGTCACTATGGCTGGGTGGTAACATGTTGAGACAGTCACTGTGGCTGGTTGGTAACAAAGACAGTTACATTGGCTGGGTGGTAACATGTTGAGACAGTCACTTTGTCTGGGGGGTAACATGTTGAGACAGTCACTGTGGCTGGGTGGTAACATGTTGAGACAGTCACTATGGCTGGGTGCTAACAAAGACAGTTACATTGGCTGGGTGGTAACATGTTGAGACATTCACTGTGAATGGGTGGTAACAAAGACAGTTACATTGGCTGGGTGGTAACATGTTGAGACAGTCACTGTGGCTGGGTGGTAACAAAGACAGTTACATTGGCTGGGTGGTAACATGTTGAGACAGTCACTGTGGCTGGGTGGTAACACGTTGAGAAAGTCACTATGGCTGGGTGGTAACATGTTGAGACAGTCACTGTGGCTGGGTGGTAACATGTTGAGACATTCACTGTGGCTGGGTGGTAACATGTTGAGACAGTGACAGTGGCTGGTTGGTAACATGTTGAGACATTCACTGTGGCTGGGTGGTAACATGTTGAGACAGTCACTGTGGCTGGGTGGTAACATGTTGAGACAGTCACTGTGGCTGGGTGGTAACATGTTGAGACAGTCACTATGGCTGGGTGGTAACATGTCGAGACAGTCACTGTGGCTGGTTGGTAACAAAGACAGTTACATTGGCTGGGTGGTAACATGTTGAGATAGTCACTGTGGTTGGGTGGTAACATGTTGAGACAGTCACTGTGGCTGGGTGGTAACATGTTGAGACAGTCACTGTGGCTGGGTGGTAACATGTTGAGATCGTCACGGTGGCTGGGTGGTAACATGTTGAGACAGTCACTGTGGCTGGGTGGTAACATGTTGAGACAGTCACTGTGACTGGGTGGTAACATGTTGAGACAGTCACTATGGCTGGGTGGTAACATGTTGAGACAGTCACTATGGCTGGGTGGTAACATGTTGAGACAGTCACTGTGGCTGGGTGGTAACATGTTGAGACAGTCACTGTGACTGGGTGGTAACATGTTGAGACAGTCACTATGGCTGGGTGGTAACATGTTGAGACAGTCACTATGGCTGGGTGGTAACATGTTGAGACAGTCACTGTGGCTGGTTGGTAACAAAGACAGTTACATTGGCTGGGTGGTAACATGTTGAGACAGTCACTTTGTCTGGGGGGTAACATGTTGAGACAGTCACTGTGGCTGGGTGGTAACATGTTGAGACAGTCACTATGGCTGGGTGGTAACATGATGAGACAGTCACTTTGTCTGGGGGGTAACATGTTGAGACAGTCACTGTGGCTGGGTGCTAACATGTTGAGACATTCACTTTGGCTGGGTGGTAACAAAGACAGTTACATTGGCTGGGTGGTAACATGTTGAGACAGTCACTGTGGCTGGGTGGTAACATGTTGAGACAGTCACTGTGGCTGGGTGGTAACAAAGACAGTTACATTGGCTGGGTGGTAACATGTTGAGATAGTCACTGTGGTTGGGTGGTAACATGTTGAGACAGTCACTGTGGCTGGGTGGTAACATGTTGAGACAGTCACTGTGGCTGGGTGGTAACATGTTGAGACATTCACTGTGGCTGGGTGGTAACATGTTGAGACAGTGACAGTGGCTGGTTGGTAACATGTTGAGAGAGTCACTGTGGCTGGGTGGTAACAGAGACAGTCACATTGGCTGGGTTGTAACATGTTGAGAAAGTCACTGTGGCTGGGTGGTAACAGAGACAGTCACATTGGCTGGGTGGTAACATGTTGAGACAGTCACTGTGGCTGGGTGGTAACATGTTGAGACAGTCACTATGGATGGGTGGTAACATGTTGAGACAGTCACGGTGGCTGGGTGGTGACATGTTGAGATCGTCACGGTGGCTGGGTGGTAACATGTTGAGACAGTCACTGTGGCTGGGTGGTAACATGTTGAGACAGTCACTGTGACTGGGTGGTAACATGTTGAGACAGTCACTGTGGCTGGGTGGTAACATGTTGAGACAGTCACTGTGGCTAGGTGGTAACATGTTGAGACAGTCACTATGGCTGGGTGGTAACATGTTGAGACAGTCACTATGGCTGGGTGGTAACATGTTGAGACAGTCACTGTGGCTGGTTGGTAACAAAGACAGTTACATTGGCTGGGTGGTAACATGTTGAGACAGTCACTTTGTCTGGGGGGTAACAGAGACAGTCACTGTGGCTTGGTGGTAACATGTTGAGACAGTCACTATGGCTGGGTGGTAACATGTTGAGACAGTCACTGTGGCTGGTTGGTAACAAAGACAGTTACATTGGCTGGGTGGTAACATGTTGAGACAGTCACTTTGTCTGGGGGGTAACATGCTGAGATAGTCACTGTGGCCGGGTGGTAACATGATGAGACAGTCACTGTGGATGGGGGTGGTAACATGTTGAGACAGTCACTATGGATGGGTGGTAACATGTTGAGACTGTCACTGTGGCTGGGTCTTAACAGAGACAGTCATATTGGCTGGGTGGTAACATTTTGAGATAGTCACTGTGGCTGGGTGGTAAAATGTTGAGACTGTCACTGTGGCTGGGTGTTAACATGTGAGACAGTAACTGTGGTGGTAACATGCTGAGATAGTCTCTGTGGCTGGGTGGTAACATGTTGAGGCCGTTCAATGTGTCTGGGTGGTAACATGTTGAGACAGTCACAGTGTCTGGGTGGTAACATGTTGAGACAGTCACTGTGGCTGGGTTGTAACAGAGAAAGTCACATTGGCTGCGTGGGAACATGTTGAGACAGTCACTGTGGCTGGTTGGTAACATGTTGAGACAGTCACTCTGGCTGGGTGGTAACATGTTGAGACAGTGACAGTGGCTGGTTGGTAACATGTTGAGAGAGTCACTGTGGCTGGGTGGTAACAGAGACAGTCACATTGGCTGGGTTGTAACATGTTGAGAAAGTCACTGTGGCTGGGTGGTAACATGTTGAGACAGTCACTGTGGCTGGGTGGTAACATGTTGAGACAGTCACTGTGGCTTGGTGGTAACATGATGAGACAGTCACTGTGGCTGGGTGCTAACATGCTGAGATAGTCACTGTGGCCGGGTGGTAACATGATGAGACAGTCACTGTGGATGGGGGTGGTAACATGTTGAGACAGTCACTATGGATGGGTGGTAACATGTTGAGACAGTCACGGTGGCTGGGTGGTAACATGTTGAGACTGTCACTGTGGCTGGGTGTTAACAGAGACAGTCATATTGGCTGGGTGGTAACATTTTGAGATAGTCACTGTGGCTGGGTGGTAAAATGTTGAGACTGTCACTGTGGCTGGGTGTTAACATGTGAGACAGTAACTGTGGTGGTAACATGCTGAGATAGTCTCTGTGTCTGGGTGGTAACATGTTGAGACAGTCAATGTGTCTGGGTGGTAACATGTTGAGACAGTCACAGTGTCTGGGTGGTAACATGTTGAGACAGTCACTGTGGCTGGGTTGTAACAGAGAAAGTCACATTGGCTGGGTGGGAACATGTTGAGACAGTCACTGTGGCTGGTTGGTAACATGTTGAGACAGTCACTCTGGCTGGGTGGTAACATGTTGAGACAGTGACAGTGGCTGGTTGGTAACATGTTGAGAGAGTCACTGTGGCTGGGTGGTAACAGAGACAGTCACATTGGCTGGGTTGTAACATGTTGAGAAAGTCACTGTGGCTGGGTGGTAACAGAGACAGTCAAATTGGCTGGGTGGTAACATGTTGAGACAGTCACTGTGGCTAGGTGGTAACATGTTGAGATCGTCACAGTGGCTGGGTGCTAACATGTTGAGACAGTCACTGTGGCTGGGTGGTAACATGTTGAGACAGTCACTGTGGCTGGGTGGTAACATGTTGAGACAGTCACTATGGCTGGGTGGTAACATGTTGAGACAGTCACTGTGGCTGGGTGGTAACATGTTGAGACAGTCACTATGGCTGGGTGGTAACATGCTGAGACAGTCACTGTGGCTGGGTGGTAACAAAGACAATTACATTGGCTGGGTGGTAATATGTTGAGACAGTCACTATGGCTGGGTGGTAACATGTTGAGACAGTCACTGTGGCTGGGTGGTAACATGTCGAGACAGTCACTTTGGCTGGGTGGTAACAAAGACAGTTACATTGGCTGGGTGGTAACATGTTGAGACAGTCACTGTGTTTGGGTGGTAACATGTTGAGACAGTCACTGTGGCTGGGTGGTAACATGTTGAGACAGTCACATTGGCTGGGTGGTAACATGTTGAGACAGTCACTGTGGCTGGGTGGTAACATGTCGAGACAGTCACTGTGGCTGGGTGGTAACAAAGACAGTTACATTGGCTGGGTGGTAACATGTTGAGACAGTCACTGTGGTTGGGTGGTAACATGTTGAGACAGTCACTGTGGCTGGGTGGTAACATCTTGAGACAGTCACTGTGGCTGGGTGGTAACATGTTGATACAGTCACTGTGACTGGGTGGTAACATGTTGAGACACTCATTATGGCTGGGTGGTAACATGTTGAGACAGTCACTGTGGCTGGGTGGTAACATGTTGAGACATTCACTGTGGCTGGGTGGTAACAAAGACAGTTACATTGCATGGGTGGTAACATGTTGAGACAGTCACTGTGGCTGGGTGGTAACATGTTGAGACAGTCACTATGGCTGGGTGGTAACAAAGACAGTTACATTGGCTGGGTGGTAACATGTTGAGACAGTCACTGTGGCTATGTGGTAACACGTTGAGATCGTCACGGTGGCTGGGTGGTAACATGTTGAGACAGTCACATTGGCTGGGTGGTAACATGTTGAGACAGTCACTGTGGCTGGGTGGTAACATGTTGAGACAGTCACTGTGGCTGGGTGGTAACATGTCGAGACAGTCACTTTGGCTGGGTGGTAACAAAGACAGTTACATTGGCTGGGTGGTAACATGTTGAGACAGTCACTGTGTTTGGGTGGTAACATGTTGAGACAGTCACTGTGGCTGGGTGGTAACATGTTGAGACAGTCACATTGGCTGGGTGGTAACATGTTGAGACAGTCACTGTGGCTGGGTGGTAACATGTCGAGACAGTCACTGTGGCTGGGTGGTAACAAAGACAGTTACATTGGCTGGGTGGTAACATGTTGAGACAGTCACTGTGGTTGGGTGGTAACATGTTGAGACAGTCACTGTGGCTGGGTGGTAACATCTTGAGACAGTCACTGTGGCTGGGTGGTAACATGTTGATACAGTCACTGTGACTGGGTGGTAACATGTTGAGACACTCATTATGGCTGGGTGGTAACATGTTGAGACAGTCACTGTGGCTGGGTGGTAACATGTTGAGACATTCACTGTGGCTGGGTGGTAACAAAGACAGTTACATTGCATGGGTGGTAACATGTTGAGACAGTCACTGTGGCTGGGTGGTAACATGTTGAGACAGTCACTATGGCTGGGTGGTAACAAAGACAGTTACATTGGCTGGGTGGTAACATGTTGAGACAGTCACTGTGGCTATGTGGTAACACGTTGAGATCGTCACGGTGGCTGGGTGGTAACATGTTGAGACAGTCACTGTGGCTGGGTGGTAACATGTTGAGACAGTCACTGTGGCTGGGTGGTAACATGTCGAGACAGTCACTGTGGCTGGGTGGTAACAAAGACAGTTACATTGGCTGGGTGGTAACATGTTGAGATAGTCACTGTGGTTGGGTGGTAACATGTTGAGACAGTCACTGTGGCTGGGTGGTAACATGTTGAGACAGTCACTGTGGCTGGGTGGTAACATGTTGAGACATTCACATTGGCTGGGTGGTAACATGTTGAGACAGTCACTGTGGCTGGGTGGTAACATGTTGAGACAGTCACTGTGGCTGGGTGGTAACATGTTGTGATCGTCACGGTGGCTGGGTGGTAACATGTTGAGACAGTCACTGTGGCTGGGTGGTAACATGTTGAGACAGTCACTATGGCTAGGTGGTAACATGTTGTGATCGTCACGGTGGCTGGGTGGTAACATGTTGAGACAGTCACTGTGGCTGGGTGGTAACATGTTGAGACAGTCACTGTGACTGGGTGGTAATATGTTGAGACACTCATTATGGCTGGGTGGTAACATGTTGAGACAGTCACTATGGCTGGGTGGTAACATGTTGAGACAGTCACTATGGCTGGCTGGTAACATATTGAGACAGTCACTATGGTTGGGTGGTAACATGTTGAGACAGTCACTGTGGCTGGGTGGTAACATGTTGAGACAGTCACTATGGCTGGGTGCTAACATGTTGAGACAGTCACTATGGCTGGGTGGTAACATGTTGAGACAGTCACTATGGCTGGGTGGTAACATGTTGAGACAGTCACTGTGGCTGGGTGGTAACATGTTGAGACAGTCACAGTGTCTGGGTGGTAACATGTTGAGACAGTCACTGTGGCTGGGTTGTAACAGAGAAAGTCACATTGGCTGGGTGGGAACATGTTGAGACAGTCACTGTGGCTGGTTGGTAACATGTTGAGACAGTCACTCTGGCTGGGTGGTAACATGTTGAGACAGTGACAGTGGCTGGTTGGTAACATGTTGAGAGAGTCACTGTGGCTGGGTGGTAACAGAGACAGTCACATTGGCTGGGTTGTAACATGTTGAGAAAGTCACTGTGGCTGGGTGGTAACAGAGACAGTCAAATTGGCTGGGTGGTAACATGTTGAGACAGTCACTGTGGCTAGGTGGTAACATGTTGAGATCGTCACAGTGGCTGGGTGCTAATATGTTGAGACAGTCACTGTGGCTGGGTGGTAACATGTTGAGACAGTCACTGTGGCTGGGTGGTAACATGTTGAGACAGTCACTATGGCTGGGTGGTAACATGTTGAGACAGTCACTGTGGCTGGGTGGTAACATGTTGAGACAGTCACTATGGCTGGGTGGTAACATGCTGAGACAGTCACTGTGGCTGGGTGGTAACAAAGACAATTACATTGGCTGGGTGGTAATATGTTGAGACAGTCACTATGGCTGGGTGGTAACATGTTGAGACAGTCACTGTGGCTGGGTGGTAACATGTCGAGACAGTCACTGTGGCTGGGTGGTAACAAAGACAGTTACATTGGCTGGGTGGTAACATGTTGAGACAGTCACTGTGGTTGGGTGGTAACATGTTGAGACAGTCACTGTGGCTGGGTGGTAACATGTTGAGACAGTCACATTGGCTGGGTGGTAACATGTTGAGACAGTCACTGTGGCTGGGTGGTAAGAAAGACAGTTACATTGGCTGGGTGGTAACATGTTGAGACAGTCACTGTGGTTGGGTGGTAACATGTTGAGACAGTCACTGTGGCTGGGTGGTAACATGTTGAGACAGTCACTGTGGCTGGGTGGTAACATGTTGAGACATTCACATTGGCTGGGTGGTAACATGTTGAGACAGTCACTGTGGCTGGGTGGTAACATGTTGAAACAGTCACTGTGGCTGGGTGGTAACATGTTGATACAGTCACTGTGACTGGGTGGTAACATGTTGAGACACTCATTATGGCTGGGTGGTAACATGTTGAGACAGTCACTGTGGCTGGGTGGTAACATGTTGAGACATTCACTGT
The DNA here is from genome assembly GCF_964263955.1 of Coregonus lavaretus. Lineage (NCBI taxonomy): Eukaryota > Metazoa > Chordata > Actinopteri > Salmoniformes > Salmonidae > Coregonus > Coregonus lavaretus. Next base: position 94,562 of record NW_028163835.1, on the reverse strand, counting down.
GGCTGGGTGGTAACAAAGACAGTTACATTGCCTGGGTGGTAACATGTTGAGACAGTCACTGTGGCTGGGTGGTAACATGTTGAGACAGTCACTATGGCTGGGTGGTAACAAAGACAGTTACATTTGCTGGGTGGTAACATGTTGAGACAGTCACTGTGGCTAGGTGGTAACACGTTGAGATCGTCACGGTGGCTGGGTGGTAACATGTTGAGACAGTCACTGTGGCTGGGTGGTAACATGTTGAGACAGTCACTGTGGCTGGGTGGTAACATGTCGAGACAGTCACTGTGGCTGGGTGGTAACAAAGACAGTTACATTGGCTGGGTGGTAACATGTTGAGATAGTCACTGTGGTTGGGTGGTAACATGTTGAGACAGTCACTGTGGCTGGGTGGTAACATGTTGAGACAGTCACTGTGGCTGGGTGGTAACATGTTGAGACATTCACATTGGCTGGGTGGTAACATGTTGAGACAGTCACTGTGGCTGGGTGGTAACATGTTGAGACAGTCACTGTGGCTGGGTGGTAACATGTTGTGATCGTCACGGTGGCTGGGTGGTAACATGTTGAGACAGTCACTGTGGCTGGGTGGTAACATGTTGAGACAGTCACTATGGCTAGGTGGTAACATGTTGTGATCGTCACGGTGGCTGGGTGGTAACATGTTGAGACAGTCACTGTGGCTGGGTGGTAACATGTTGAGACAGTCACTGTGACTGGGTGGTAATATGTTGAGACACTCATTATGGCTGGGTGGTAACATGTTGAGACAGTCACTATGGCTGGGTGGTAACATGTTGAGACAGTCACTATGGCTGGCTGGTAACATATTGAGACAGTCACTATGGTTGGGTGGTAACATGTTGAGACAGTCACTGTGGCTGGGTGGTAACATGTTGAGACAGTCACTATGGCTGGGTGCTAACATGTTGAGACAGTCACTATGGCTGGGTGGTAACATGTTGAGACAGTCACTATGGCTGGGTGGTAACATGTTGAGACAGTCACTGTGGCTGGGTGGTAACATGTTGAGACAGTCACTATGGCTGGGTGGTAACATGTTGAGACAGTCACTGTGGCTGGTTGGTAACATGTTGAGACAGTCACTGTGGCTGGGTGGTAACATGTTGAGACAGTCACTGTGGCTGGGTGGTAACATGTTGAGACAGTCACTGTGGCTGGGTGGTAACATGTTGAGACAGTCAATGTGGCTGGGTGGTAACATGTTGAGACAGTCACTGTGGCTGGGTGGTAACATGTTGAGACAGTCACTATGGCTGGGTGGTAACATGTTGAGACAGCCACTGTGGCTGGTTGGTAACATGTTGAGACAGTCACTATGGCTGGGTGGTAACATGTTGAGACAGTCACTGTGGCTGGTTGGTAACATGTTGAGACAGTCACTGTGGCTGGGTGGTAACATGTTGAGACAGTCACTGTGGCTGGGTGGTAACATGTTGAGACAGTCACTGTGGCTGGGTGGTAACAAAGACAGTTACATTGGCTGGGTGGTAACATGTTGAGACAGTCACTGTGGCTGGGTGGTAACAAAGACAGTTACATTGGCTGGGTGGTAACATGTTGAGACAGTCACTTTGTCTGGGGGGTAACAGAGACAGTCACTGTGGCTTGGTGGTAACATGTTGAGACAGTCACTATGGCTGGGTGGTAACATGTTGAGACAGTCACTATGGCTGGGTGGTAACAAAGACAGTTACATTGGTTGGGTGGTAACATGTTGAGACAGTCACTTTGTCTGGGGGGTAACAGAGACAGTCACTGTGGCTGGGTGGTAACATGTTGAGACAGTCACTGTGGCTGGGTGGTAACATGTGGCAACGGAACGCTGGAAGCAACTTGCTCAGTGAATTTGTGCATTCAAGTGTGTTCCTTCGCTCAAAGACAAGGAAACAAACACGCCTGAAGCTCGGTGGATGAACTGTAGCACAGAGGTGTGAAGGGAAGAGCTGGTCCTCTTTCCCGTGATATAGAGAGGAGGGGGAGAAGGGGTGGGGGGGACAGAGAGAGAGAACGATCTGAGAGACAAGGCAAAAAGGGCCTTCTACGACATCAAAAGGAACATAAAATTCGACATACCAATTAGGGTCTGGTTAAAAATACTTTAATGAGTTATAGAACCCCCATTGCCCTTTATGGTTATGAGGTTTGGGGTCCGCTCACCATCCAGGAATTCACAAAATGGGACACACGCCAAATTGAGACCGCATGCAGAATTCTGCACAAATATACTTTGTGTACAATGCAAAACACCAAATAATGAACTGCATCTATTGGGTGAAATACCAAAGTCTGCCATCACAGCAGAGAGAGAGAGAGAGAGAGAGAGAGAGAGAGAGAGAGAGAGAGAGAGAGAGAGAGAGAGAGAGAGAGAGAGAGAGAGAGAGAGAGAGAGAGAGAGAGAGAGAGAGAGAGAGAGCGAGAGAGAGGTAGAGAGAGAGAGAGAAGAGAGAGAGATAGAGAGAGAGAGAGAGGTAGAGAGTGTGAGAGTGAGAGAGAGAGAGAGAGAGAGAGGTAGAGAGAGAGAGAGAGGTAGAGAGTGTGAGAGAGAGAGAGAGAGAGAGAGAGAGAGAGAGAGAGAGAGAGAGAGAGAGAGAGAGAGTGAGAGTGAGAGAGAGAGAGAGAGAGAGAGAGAGGTAGAGAGAGAGAGAGAGAGAGAGAGAGAGAGGTAGAGAGAGAGAGAGAGGTAGAGAGTGTGAGAGTGAGAGAGAGAGAGAGAGAGAGAGAGAGAGAGAGAGAGAGAGAGAGGTAGAGAGGTAGAGAGTGTGAGAGTGTGAGAGAGAGGAGGAGAGCGAGAGAGAGTTTTATAAAACTTTTATTTTATACTTCATTATTAACACAAATAATGGCACACTGTGCCTTTTCAGGTATTAAACAACAAATGTGTCATTCCTAAATAAATAATAAATAAAAAATAAAAATACATTTTAAAAAAATAATCATCAACTCATTTCATCACAAAACATTGTTTCCCCTCCTCCACAAAACATACCACTTCTTCGTAGGCCCACTTCTCCTCAAACAATGGGAGATCTTTTACAGCCGAGAAGAACTCAAAATCACTTTTTATTCTCGCTTTGACTAATCCTTTAAAACCACATCTTACATCCTGCCCATATCCCGTTTCTATCTTATGTTTCCTACTCATAGATATTGATATTTTAGCTCGTCCCGAAATAAAATGTAACATTTGACATTTTATTTTCTGTTGCTTACTATATTGAAACCCAAAAATAAAAACAGTGTTATTGAAAATCTCCCCTACAACTTTAAACAAAGACTCCAGTATTTCAAAGAGAGGTTTTATCCTCTCACACTCCATAAAATAGTGAAAAAAATGTTTCTCTTATGTTACAAAAAGGACTTCCATCTCCAACATCTGAGTTAATAACAGATACAAAAGCATGAACTGCATTGATGCCGTGCAAAACCCTCCATTGCATGTCACCAGTGCCCTTTTGTAACGGTGGCTTGCACAGTGCTCTCCATGAGTGGCTGGAAGGCAGGGGGATTGAGGGACCTTCGCTTGAAAAAAGCGGCAATAGTACTGTTTGTCCATCTCGGGACGCTGTAGCCAGTATACACTTCCTCAAAATAGTCAGAATTAATCTAAGATAATACAAGAAATCTGTCATTCATTTTTGACATTTTTGCAGAGGAGATCTTATTCGAGATCTTAGTCGCACAACGTTACATTTAACTACGATGTTTGGTGCAGTATGACGAGTCGTCTCTCGTTGAATGACAACAAACACTTAATTGAAGAATCCCTAATGTTGACCAATCACTGATGAAGGGGCGTAGACTTCGGCTGCCGACTTCCGAAAAAACCTCTGCCGAAGACCAAAACGAACCAAAACGTCCCAAAGTGTCGTCATAATACATGCAGGAACTGGATAGCTTTTCAGAATTAAATCGATAAATTGTCCCACGTGGAAAAAATTTAACCAAAAAAAAACCCGTAAATGACTCGGTAACAGGAAATACATTTATTTGGTAACACTTTACTTGACACCCAGCGTTAAAACACATTATGACACAGTCATAACCATGTCATAACAGCTGCCATAACCTGTTATAATATAGTCATAACACTGTCATGACACATATATTTAGACCTGTTGTGACATATATTGGTTGGTTATGACACCTACATAAGAGTGTCAAAACCCACAAAACCTACCACCCAAGGCAACACATTCCATTACACCATAGCCTACACGTCAACAGTATGTTTATGTTGTATGTTAAATTATCATTGTCATTGCGCACACATTGATGTCAGACATGAACCTATCCCCAATGCTCTGTTTGCTGATGACTGGGATGAATGCAGGAGCAGATTTCAGGAGCAGGACAAGACACCCTCTTATTGACTGATGACTGATATAAAGGCCTGTACCTGATAGGCCCATCTGGCTTATATGATTATGATGGTCATAATGCTTCTTGACAGTGGCATAAAGGGTATTTTCTTAGTCCAAGTAAAGTGACACAGGATGGTCATAATGCTTCTTGACAGTGGCATAAAGGGTATTTTCTTAGTTCAAGTAAAGTGACACAGGATGGTCATAATGCTTCTTGACAGTGGCATAAAGTGTATTTTCTTAGTTCAAGTAAAGTGACACAGGATGGTCATAATGCTTCTTAACAGTGGCATAAAGTGTATTTTCTTAGTTCAAGTAAAGTGACACAGGATGGTCATATAATGCTTCATGAATGTGTCATAAAGTGTATTTTTTTATTTAAAGTTATTTAAAATATGACTAAAAAACCATGACTGTAAATCACTCATTACATTACACAGGATTTAAGAAACAAAAACTTCTCGGCAGGGAAAACAACTAATTTGAATAAATGTGGGTTTTGACACTCTTATGTAGGTGTCATAACCAGCCATTAAATATTGCAATATATGTCACAACAGGTCTAAATATATGGGGTCATGACAGTGTTATTACCATACTATGACAGGTTATGACAGGTTATGTCAGCTGTTATGACCATATTATGACACGTTATGACCGTGTCATAACATGTTATGACACTGGGCGTCAAGTAAATTGTTACCATTTATTTCCATGACAGAATTTAAAAAAAGTAATTTTGTACTGACCAAGGTAGATCGTTTTCAAAAACATTAAAACTTAAAAGTTTTGGACATCATAGAAACCTTGAGGGAATTTTATTTTGAGTCAGAAAAGGACGTTCACACGATAGGGAAGATGTACCAAACCTTGCAGAGAGCATATCCAACTGACAATGTCTTAGAAAAAAATATATAAACTATTGGAACCAAGATTTAAAAAGAAGTGATGTTGGCATAAGATGGAGGGAAAGTTGGACTATATGGAACAAAATTACAGTTAACGAAAATGTACCCTTAATCCAGTATAAACTCATGTATATAATGTATTATACATTTTATAATAAATTCACAAATTCTACAGCAAAAACTAATAATTATTCAATAATCCATGCTTTCTGGGAATGTTATAAAGTCCAAAAGTTATGAGAGGAGCTAGAAAGTTGGCAGTCAGAAGCATTATAATGTAAACTGACTTTTAATCCGTCTGTTTCAAGAAATGACATATGAGGGTGTTGTGAGATACCCAATGGGCTGGACGATTCTCTTCTCAACACTCATTTTGAAAAAACGTATACTAAAAACTTGGAAGTCAATCAATCCACCATCATCATTGATACAATGGAAAAAATCAAATGACTTATTATTTAAATGTTGAAATAGCATGGACGACCGAGAAAAACTATTTGGTACAATTTAAGGCCATGTGGTAAACAATAATGCAGACACTGGGGATGGAGGTGTGATGGGCATAAAGGTCTGGGCAGATGAGATGGCAGTAGGGATGGAGGTGTGATGGGCATACAGTTCTGGGCAGATGAGATGGCAGTAGGGATGGAGGTGTGATGGGCATAACGGTCTGGGCAGATGAGATGGCAGTAGGGATGGAGGTGTGATGGGCATAAAGGTCTGGGCAGATGAGATGGCAGTAGGGATGGAGGTGTGATGGGCATAAAGTTCTGGGCAGATGAGATGGCAGTAGGGATGGAGGTGTGATGGGCATAACGGTCTGGGCAGATGAGATGGCAGTAGGGATGGAGGTGTGATGAGCATAAAGGTCTGGGCAGATGAGATGGCAGTAGGGATGGAGGTGTGAGCATAAAGGTCTGGGCAGATGAGATGGCAGTAGGGATGGAGGTGTGAGCATAAAGGTCTGGGCAGATGAGATGGCAGTAGGGATGGAGGTGTGAGCATAAAGGTCTGGGCAGATGAGATGGCAGTAGGGATGGAGGTGTGAGCATAAAGGTCTGGGCAGATGAGATGGCAGTAGGGATGGAGGTGTGATGGGCATAACGGTCTGGGCAGATGAGATGGCAGTAGGGATGGAGGTGTGAGCATAAAGGTCTGGGCAGATGAGATGGCAGTAGGGATGGAGGTGTGAGCATAAAGGTCTGGGCAGATGAGATGGCAGTAGGGATGGAGGTGTGATGGGCATAAAGGTCTGGGCAGATGAGATGGCAGTAGGGATGGAGGTGTGAGCATAAAGGTCTGGGCAGATGAGATGGCAGTAGGGATGGAGGTGTGAGCATAAAGGTCTGGGCAGATGAGATGGCAGTAGGGATGGAGGTGTGATGGGCATAAAGGTCTGGGCAGATGAGATGGCAGTAGGGATGGAGGTGTGATGGGCATAACGGTCTGGGCAGATGAGATGGCAGTAGGGATGGAGGTGTGATGGGCATAAAGGTCTGGGCAGATGAGATGGCAGTAGGGATGGAGGTGTGATGGGCATAAAGGTCTGGGCAGATGAGATGGCAGTAGGGATGGAGGTGTGATGGGCATAAAGGTCTGGGCAGATGAGATGGCAGTAGGGATGGAGGTGTGATGGGCATAACGGTCTGGGCAGATGAGATGGCAGTAGGGATGGAGGTGTGATGGGCATAAAGGTCTGGGCAGATGAGATGGCAGTAGGGATGGAGGTGTGATGGGCATAACTGTCTGGGCAGATGAGATGGCAGTAG